>NW_005353690.1:138325-295064 GCF_000412655.1 Myotis brandtii | reverse complement strand
CCTCTCCATCAGAGAGGATGGCGCCCACCTGGCCCCAGCTTAAAATCTATTTCTGCATCTTGGTCTTTCTTTAATTTCTTAATCCCCAGCTCCTCCGCTCAAGAACCTGTCGTTTTCCCGTGCAGGTCGCAGGAAACAGAAACAACCCACCACAACAAGGCCCCATGAAGGACATTGCAAGGGCCTACTCCCTGTAGCTGAGGACAGTGGCTTTCTTTGGGTAAGCTTAACCTCTTTACTGCTCTGCCCCCATGGTGCAGTTTCGAAGCCCAACTCAACTCTAGCATTTTACAACCACCCCCCACATTCCTCACTCTGACTCATCCTTCTGACAATGAGAGCTGCTGGTTTCAGAGGGACCAGGAGAGGGACTGGCGGTGGCTCCATGGTCACCATCCCCACTGCTGGTAGTTAATGATGCAGAAGTCAAGGTGACAGGCACCAGGAGGTGCTGTGGTTGGCCCCTTAGCCTTCTTCACTGGTACACTCATGTGAGAATTAGCCCAATTCTGGGGTAAGCCCGGAATCCGTCCTGCCCCATGAAGTAGCCAACTCCTTCCTTTCTGCCCATCACACACCAGCTCAACTGGCATCTTTACTTAGTTAAAAATGCCTCTTATTTCAGCTGCCTCAATGACCACACGTGTTATGTCAGAAGCAATTCACCAAATTTGTGAAACCTATGGACTACTGGCATCGTGACATCCCTTGGGTTTTACAAATGAAGACCCCAGGACTCCATGGGGACTCACACCATGCATCTCCTTTCCCACGACGCAGGGCGGAGAATCCACACGAAGGAGAACACGGCTGCAGGGAGGCGCACTTCACTCGCACAAGAAAAGCCAGAACTGATGATTGGCTGGGACAGGGTGGTAAGGGAACACCTGAGGGAGGCAGGTGGGTGGAGAGTGTGTGGGGTTCAGCCCGACAGGCCACAGGTGCAGGGTGAATAAGCAGGTACAAGCACTTTACACAGACCATTACCTTTCCAATGCTCTGTATTAATCATCATAGCAAAGACAGGCCCATGTGGCTGGAGTTCCATTCCTAGGTCTTTATCCCGGTGCCATGAACTCGGTCCTCCTTCTCAGCTCCCTCCATGGCTAGACCTGGTCAGAGCAAAGACGTGCGGTCCACATTTTCATCTCAACTCCAGCACTAACTCTCCATGACCCTGAGCCATCTGACCTCTCCCCTCTGGTTAGTCCTCTCTAAAATGGGACTAAGCTAACTTTTCAGAGATGTCCTATAGAGGACCGAGGTAACACCGGCCAAGAAGCAGCCGAACACCTGCAGGTGCAGCAAGCACTATTTTCATGTCCTACCTGCAAGCCACCGTCTCCACACACAGTGCTGTGTTGGCTTTTCTGCCTATAATATTTGTGCTCGGATCATGTCTGTATTTAAACTAAACACGGTATTTAAGACACCAGAAATAAGCAAACAAAAAGGAAAAAATTCCATCACATAGTTTTTTTGGTTTTTTTTAGTCCATTCATCCAGATGGTGATCACTGGTAGTAGGATCGCCTGTCTGCACCTGTTACTGTTTATGCACACATTCCACCTATAGGAATGTGTGGGGAACCTTCTGGGTGAGTCTAGCAAGTGATGCTGTGGGATCAGATACAACCAATAGCTCGAGGAATCACCTTTAGCTCTTTGGTGGAGTCCAGAACAGAGCTCTTGGTGTTAGAAGGACATGCAAAGCCAGTGGCGACTGGCCTGTGCACCACAGGGACTCACCCCTGCCTGCAATACTGCAGCCACACACCTGAATGTAAATGCCCGGCTATCGGAAAACCAGCTTCAGCAGTCACTTGGTGTTTCTTCCAAACCCCCTACCAGGGCCCCACCCTAGACCTACTGAGTTGTTTGGAGCAGTGGCTGAAAATACATCAATTTTAATCACCCAAGTGCTCTGATAGGCAGGGGAGGTCAGGGTCTCCTAAGGCTCTGTTCCAGGCTTGGCCATCCCTTTCTGACCTTCCTCTGTGACTTGGGGAAGTCACTTTCTTCTGGGCCTGTCTGTCTCTACCATGAGGATGTTGGGCTAGCATAAAGGGATTCCTGCTTGTGGCCCAGGAGCCCTAGGTGTCCTTGAAGGCTCCAGAAGTTTCTAAGGGGAAAGTGGTAGGAAGAGAATAGCTTGGGTTCTGGTTTCCCGTCTCAAGAGTTAACCATGGGGCTGCTGAAAACCTATTTCCAATGGCCTGACAAGAAACAAGAACAAGTGGGAACATCGGCCTGGGATGTGGGAAGAACGCAGCCCCAGAAGTGGGTTCAGGTGGTTTACGTGGGCCTGGTTATTCCAGAAATCACATTTTAAAGTGCTAGTCCCTGAGGGAGTCAAGGATTTGGACTGTGGGACCTTGAGAGTCTCACTTTATTTCTGGGAATCATGATTTCCTCATGGGTCAAAGGAAGGGGTAACCTAGACTCCATTTAGGGGTCTAACATCTTGCCATTCCAATAGTTAGGATGCTCTGCATCCAATGCATAGTCCAGTAATGGGCCCCTGGGAATACAATGCACAGTCCTGGGCTCATTACTATCTGCCCTGGACTGTGTCCCCCAAGTTCATGTGTTGAAGTCCTAATTTCAATGTGAGTATATTTGAAGATGGGTTTTTAGCAAGTAATTAAGGTTAAATAAGGTCATAAAAGCAGGATTCTAATCTGATAGGATTGGTGGCTTTATAAGAGGAGACATGGTGTGGCTCAGTGGTTGAGTATCAACTGAGAGGTTGCGGTTCAATTTCAGGTCGAGGCACAGGCTCCATCCCCAGTAGGGTGTGCAGGAGATGGACAATAGATGTAGATGTTTCTCTCTCTTTGATGTTCCTCTCTCTCTCTCTCTCTCTCTCTCTCTCTCCCTCCCACCCCCTTCCTCTTCTTCTGTTTCTAATATTAATAAAAACATATATTTAAAAAAAGAAGAAGAGACACAACAGCGCTCTCCCTCTCCAGGCTTGCCCTAAGAGAAGGCCACGTGAGGACAGAGAGAAGGTGGTGCCCATAGCCAGGAAGAGCCCTCACCAGAGCCTGACCACGCTGGCACCCGGCCTCAGCCTCCCAGCCCCCAGAGCTGAGAGAAGATAACCGCCTGCTGTGTGGGCCCCGGCTGAGGACTTCTATGGCGGCTGAGCTGAGACACTGTCACACCACGACCAGTTGGGCTCCTTGCCGTGGTCAGCTGAGGCAGCCACGTGGCTGTGTGTGGAGGTCACATCTGGCCTTACGGCTGCTACTTCATCATCAGAGAGTCATCTGCTCTTACTTAGAATGCGCGTCTGTCTCCCACATGAAAACGCAAGCCCCTTGAGGGCTGGGAGTTGGACGTCATCCTTGTCTGCAAAGATCTCGTGAGGATGCCATTGACCCGAAGAAGAAATGGAGACTCTGAGGCTGGTGGTTCGTGCCCAGCCTCACCACAGGGAGAGAGGACCCCTGGCAGGAGGCAGCGCCTCCAAGGCCTAGCTCTGGGGTTATCTCCCTCAGGGCTGAGCTCAGTGAAGCCCTGTAGATGGGATGGAGTGGGAGGGAAGGCACCTGGCACCCTGGCTGCTCCTCACCCTCTGGGACCATCACGGCCTCGCAGCTGGGCATCCTGGGGCAGTGGGACTCCTCCACGAATGGACAGGGTCCCACAGTGGCTGGGAGGGGTTGGGTGCGGCAGGGTGGGAGGCCCTGTGTTTCTCTCAGAGACCCACAGCGTGAGGATGCTGTTGGCCAGGGGAGGGAGGCCTGTGTGCTCTGGAGCCCCCGGGGAGAGCCATGTTGAGAAAACACAATATTAACAAGGTTACAGTTTTGAGGCCTGTTCCTATAACTAATAAACGCCTTAAAATTACTCGTCTAGAGCATTTCTATTTAACTAAGCGCTTTCATAAACAATGTCTTTATTCTTTACAACAACCCTGGGAGGCAGCGCTTTTATCGCCAATTCAGAGGCAAGGAAACAGCCTCAACTGTGACAAAGCAAATTCACAGTTGTGAGCAGCCATGATAAGACCTGAGCCCCAGGTTCTATTCCACACCCACTGCTCTGTTTCACCCAGGGTTGCTTCACACATAAATCAGTAAACAGCCACAGAGTGCTCCTCAATCAGCCCCAGGCCTCATAATCCTACGCTATTTTTGGCTAAGGAGTAGGAGGTGAACCAGATGGAAACTTGGATGGCTCCTTAGAACGTGGTGTTTCCCAAATGGGGTTCCAGGGAACCCTAACTCCCAGCAAAATGTTAAAATATACTTTTTTTTTTTTACATGTGGGGTGTTCTATAGTTAAGTGTGGGCAATATTACATACACTCCTTCCTTCCTAGGAAATTATGTTAACAATGAAAGGTTCTGAAAAGTCCTGCAATAAAGAAACTGGTATAAATTTGCTTAATTCAGCATTTGACAACACAACTCATTTTGAATGTGGGGTCTAGCTTGTACGACATAATACAAGGTTTTTAAAGCCATGTGCTAAAGAGTGATTTTGTATGAAGCACTTCAGATTTCCAAGTTATTACATCAGCCTGATGAGGGCCATATTATTCTCCCCATTTTACAGATTAGTTGTAAATTCAGAAAATGAAAATGGCTTAATTAGATTTCTTTTTCGATCATCTTTATTGAGATATAATTCACATATCATAAAATTCACCCATTTAAAGTGCACAAGTCAATGGTTTCTAGTATATTCAGAATTGTGCAACTATTACCACTATCTAATACTTTCTTCACACCAAAAAGAAACCCTGAATGTTTTAGCAGCCACCCTCTATTCCTCCTAACACCCAGCCCTGGCAACGACTGACTTACTTCTTGTCTCTGTGGATTTGCCTATATGGACTTTTCATATCAATAGACATGACAGTCTTTGTGCGACCAGCTTCTTTCACTTAGCATAATGTTTTCAAGGCTAATCCATATTGTAGCATGCATCAGAATCTCACTTCTTCTTATCAATTAACTAGAGGCCTGGTGCATGGATTTGTGCACCAGTGGGGGCCCTCGGCCTGGCCTGCGGGGATCGGGCTGAACCCGGCCAGATTTCGAGAGGGTGCAGGCCGGGCCCAGGGACCCCACCGGTGCACGAATCTGTGCACCAGACCTCTAGTATGCATATAAGATCTTTGGTTAATCTCTTCCCGCCTTCCTCCCTCCCCACTTCCCTCTGAGATTCATCAGTCTGTTCCATATTTCCATGCCTGTGGTTTCCGCTCCTGCATTGAGCATCTGCCCCCTGGTGGTCAATGCATGTCATAACTACCGGTTGAACGGTCCAACGGTCAGATGGTCGCTTAGGCTTTTATATATAGAGATATTTCATTGTATGAAAAGGCCACATTTTGTTTATTCATTCTATGGAAATTTGGGTTCACTTTTTGGCTATTATGAATAATGCTCCTATAATCATTCACATGCAAGTGTTTGTGGGGCCTATGCCCTCATTTCTCTTGGGCATGTTCCCAGGGGTTGAACTGCTGGGTCAAATAGTAAGTCTACATTTTCCTTGTTGAGGAATTGGCACACTTTGCCAAAGCAGCTGCACCATTTCACATCCTCTCCAGCCATGGGTGAGAGTTCTCATTGCTCCACATCATCAGCCCTTGTTTTGTCCATTTTTTAAAAAAAATATATTTTATTAATTTTTTACAGAGAGAAAGGAAGAGGGATAGAGAGTTAGAAACATTGATGAGAGAGAAACATCAATTCAGCTGCCTCCTGCACACTCCCTACTGAGGATGTGCCCGCAACCAAGGTACATGCCCTTGACCGGAATCAAACCTGGGACCCTTGAGTCCGCAGGCTGATGCTCTATCCACTGAGCCAAACCAGTTAGGGCTGTTTTGTCCATTTTTGATCATAGCCATCCCAGTGGGTGTGAGGTAGTATCTCATTGTGGTTTTGAGCTGCCTTTTCCTAACAATTGGTGATGTTGAACATCTTTTCATGTTCTTATTGGCCATTTGTATGTCTTCTTTGGAGGATTGTCCTCTGCCCATTTGCCATGATTCTGATGTACCTGGGTAGGAACTTCATTTCATACTGTCCTATTCTGTGACTAGAGATTAAAAGTCTAACCTTGACCAAGCATTTGATGAGAAAGATACTCAGTGAAAGACCATGAGAATATCAGTAAAAACCCAAGCCCTGCTAAGAGAAATGCTAGCCTGGAGTTGGAGCCTGAAGGAAGCAGGGAGTGGGCGAGGGCAATTGCAACTTGTCAAATGCAGACATATCAGTTAGGAAGTTTTCAGCTTCAAATAGCAGCAAGCCCGATTGCACCACATACGGAAAGCAGAAATGCATCCCCTCTCTTAATAAGTCCAAATAGTAGAACAGCTTCAGTTGATGCACAGGCTCCTCCACCTTTCATCCCTGCCAGCTCCATGTCTTGCCTTCTATCCTTGGGGCAGTCACTCCATGGTCACAGGTGGGCACCAAGGTTCCAGGTCCTGAAACTCACACGCCAGCATCAAAGGCCACCGTGTGGGGGGGCGTGGGGAGGCTTAGGATGCAGCCTCACTAATGTCCCTTTTTAACTTTCTCAGAATTATGTCACATGTCCATTCCTAAACCAATCCCTGAAAGTAGAATGACTATGACCAGCTTCTACGATTGGTTCCTGGGGCTGGAGGGAAAGTCTGGTTTCCCCTGGGAGACTTGGCCTCCTGGCATTGGACAGACTCAAGGTGTAGTCAGTAAGGAAGGGCACTGACTCTGAGGGGGCCGCACCAAGCATCATTTTTTACATCCTAGGGAGAAAGGTGATGGGAAAGGGAGCAGAAAGAGACCTTGGCCCTTCGGTGGATTTACAGAGATTTTCCTGAAGGACATCATAGACAACCTTGACCTTTTTAGTGCCTAGGAATCCTCACTCTCAGGACATTGTTTTCGTGGCTCCGAGCTGTTTATAAAACAATGCATTGACCCAAATTCTCCTGGCGCCAAACGGCTGTCAGGTCCAAATGGATTGTACTGGATGCAGGCAAGAGTAGGGGTGAGGGAGCACCCGTGGACGGCTGGGCTTCAGGCCAGGTGAAGGGAGCACGAGGTGGGTGGGCAGGGTGTCATAAAGTCAGGAGGAGGAGCCAGTTTGGGGAGGTGAGGGGTAGGTGGGGGATCATACAAGTAACTGGCTGTTTCGAACAAGTTAAAATTGTGGTCAAAATCCCTCAGGAAAGTACTAGTGTAAAGTGCTCAGACTTGGATTTCTTTTTCTGCTGTTTTTCATCTTCTAGCAACTGGAGAAGGGCACACAGTGAAGGCAGGTGGCGAGGGCTGAGCTGGTGATATCTCATGGAGCCCCACGCAGCTGCTCCGTGCCCGCACTGTGGGAGCTGCTCCAGCTTCACCACCAGTGACAAATCACCCCGGAATAGGGCCTGGCAATCCAGACCAACAGGCCATTTCCTTCCCAAGTCTGTGCCTCAGAAGACCTTGGAAACCAGCGGAGACGTGGCCCTGGGAGTTTTATTTAGCGTGTCTGGGCTGTGCCCTGCACCACCTGGCCCACCTGGGGCTGGGGAGTGCTTGCACCTGGGCCACCTCTGGAGGCAGAAGCAGCTGGCACACAGCCTGGCTGCCTCCATCCACGGCTTCCTGGGTGGCAGGCCGAGGTGGGGACCAGAGGTGTCAGGCAGATGTCTTGGCGCTCAGGGGAAGTGAAAACGGAAGCAGGGAATTTGTCTGACAGACCCCAGCAAGCAAAACTAGCGTCGGCCACAGGCAGGAGACTTCCCTGTTATTTCTCCCTCTGCTTGAAACCTTGGCAACTTTGCACAGGCAAGAAATCTCCAACTACTGCACCCAGTATCTGGGAGGGAGCAGACAAAAAGAATGCGATTTTTATTCATTATTCACTCAACTCAACGTTTACCGAAGGCTTATACTGTACAATGCAGACCAGGTGCCACAGAGGATTTGGAGGTTTACAATCAACAGGGGTTGTCCTCCAAATCTAGGAGTTTGTGTGAAGAGGAAACCTCACAGCAAGTAAGAGCCAGACTTCTGGGAAGGACAAAACTGGGTTGCCATCTACTAGCTGTAGGACGCCTAGCAAGTTTCTTAATCCTTCTAAGCCTCAGTTTCCTCATCTGCAAAATGGGGGTTTAAAAAGTACCTAATTTATAGGATGATTGCAGTTAGAAATATAATATGTATAAAATGCTCAATACGATGCCTGGCTCAGAGCACCCTTCAACAAATGTTGATAGTAGGTATTATTAAGGGCGCTAAAATGACTTTGTCACAGGGATAATCTTTTTTTTTAATATCTTTATCCAAGGTTATGTTCACTGATTTTAGAATGAGGAAGGGAGAGAGAGAGAGAGAGAGAGAGAGAGAGAGAGAGAAAATACATGCCCTGACCATGGATCGAAGTCACAATCTTTGGCTATACTGGATGATGCTCTAACCAACTGAGCCACCCGGCCAGGCAGGGTAATCTTGAACCTGTTTAAACTTATTTCCAGTCCTTTGTATTGTAAGTATAAGACACAGCAAAATACCAACAAATGAACAGCTCATTGAATAATCATAAATTAAAAAGATCCATTAACCACTCTGGCAAAGAGAACAGAATATTACTCAGACCCTAGAAAACCCATTTGTGTTCCTTTTAATCAGTACCCCCTCCAAACTCCAGACAGGTAACTGTTATCCATTCATAATAACATTTCCTTATTATTCTTATAGTTTTACCACATGAGTATCCACTCATAAACACTATCACTTATTTTGCCTTTTAAAGAAATTTGTAAGAGTAGAATTATACAACGTACATTCTTTATTATTTTGTTCAAAAATGTGTGAGAATCTTCCATTTTTATGTGCAGCCAGAATTCATTCATTTGCATTATTGTATACTATTCCACATGCCTCACTATATCTGTCCTTTTGACTCTGATGTATGTTTAGTTATTTCCACCTTGTAGCTATGATGAACACTATTGAACAGTTCTCTAGCTATGCCCCTGGGAATGGTACTGCTGGTTATGGATCTGACTATAGACTTAAATGCTTGTGTTCCCTGGAAATTCATGTTGAAACTTAATCCCCAGTGTCATGGCATTAGGAGGTGGGCCTTTGGGAGGTGATTAGCTCATGAGGGTGGAGCCCTCCCAAATGGGATTAGTGCCCTGATAAAGGAGACTCCAGAGAGCGTCCTTGCCCATCCACCATGTGAGGACACAGTGAGCAGACACCATCTATGAACCAGGAAGTGGGTTGCACCAGACACCGAATCTGCCAACACCTAGATCTTGGACGTTCAGACTCCAGAACTGTGAGAAATAAGTTTCTGTTGTTTATAGTTTATAAGCCAGTCAGTCATCTATGGTAATTTTGTTATAACTAAGACAACGTGTTCAGCTTTAATAGATAAGGCCAAATCATTTCCCAAATTGGTTGTACCAATTTGCACTCTGACCAGCAGTATATTAGAAACCAGTTGCTTCACACCCTTGTTAACCCTCATTATTTTCCATCTTTTTAATTTTTGCCAGTCTGGTGGCATCTCATGGTGAATTTAATTTGCATTTCCCTAATTAGTAATGCTGTTCAGTGCATTTCATCCGCTTATTGGCCACTTAGAGATTTACTTTTTGTGAAGTGCTTATTTCATTCTGTTGCTCATTTTCCTGTTCAGTTGTCTTTTTCTTACTGATTTGTAGTTCTTTATATGGTTGGATATGAGCCCTTTGTTGGCTGTATGCTTCACAGATATCTTCCCTAAGGCTTGCCTTTTCACTGTCTTCATAGTGTCACAATGAACATGAATTCTTAATATCAAAGTATTCCAATTTATCAACATTTTCTCCTTATGGTTAGAGTTTTTTGTATCCTGTTTTAAAAAATACTTCCTTATGCTGAGGTCATGGAGCTATTCTTCCATCCTGTGTTTTAGCAGCATCAGTGTTCACTCTCCACATTCACTCCCCACGTGAGTACACATTAGTGCCAAGGCTCAATACCATCTTGAGTGGTAACTTAATCTTATATCTAGCTCCAGCATATACCTTGTGGCCTACTCAGCATTTCTACTAGGAATTATAATTTTTTTAATATATATTGTATATAATGTATTTATCATATACATTAGCATATATGTAAACATGTATGTATATATATAAAGTCAATCTTTTTTTTAAATATATATTTTATTGATTTTTTTACAGAGAGGAAGGGAGAGGGATAGAGAGCTAGAAACATCGATGAGAGAGAAACATCGATCAGCTGCCTCCTGCACACCTCCTGCTGGGGATGTGCCTGCAACCTAGGTACATGCTCTTGACCAGAATCGAACCTGGGACCTTTCAGTCTGCAGGCCAATGCTCCATCCACTGAGCCAAACCAGCTAGGGCTAGGAATTATAATTTATATATTAACCTTAACATGATCAAAATTGAACCCTTGATTCCTGCCCACCCACACCCGAACCTTGCTAGTGTTGTCTCCATCACAGTAAATGGTACCACCATTCAGCTAGTTACTCAGGCAAATCTCGGGATTCTTACACTTTTCCTCTCTTTCCCTCACATCCCACATCTAATGCAATAGTCTCATTAGGTATATGTATAGAAGCCCTAAATCTGATGACTTCTCACTGTCTCCACTGTTACCACCCTTGTCCAAGCCACCACCACTTGCTTACATTATGAATGTAACAGCCTCCTACTATTCTGCTTCCACTTTACCACACCAGGCAGTTCTTCACACAACAGCCAGAGTGGTCTTTTAAAAAATATAAGTCAGATCCTTGCTGGCCCTGCACCAAACCCTCTAATGGTTTTTCATCACACTCAGAATAAAATGTTAAGTTCTTACCAAGGACAAAAAGATTGTATGTGTTTGGACCCTGCCTACCTCTCTGAACTCATCCCCCAACACTGTTTGCCATTCAGGGCACAAGGATCTGCTTGCTTTTCCACTAACAAAGCAAACTTGTTCCTACCTCAGGACCTTTGTTTTCACTGTTCCCCAGCCTGGAATGCACTTGCCCCATCTTCATATGGATGGTTCTAACTAGTCAAGAATCTGCGCAAATGTCACCTGCGTATAGTTCTTATAGCTGTCTTCGCCGCCCAATATAACACAGCACACCACCCCCACCCCCGAAGCCCTATTCTCTTTCCCCAAACTCTGTTCCTTTGCCCTGATTTTATATTTTGCACAGCATTTATTACTCCCTGACATTATTGTTCACAACCCACTCCCTCCCTAGAATGCAAACTCCATGAGGTTAAGGCCTTGGCTGTGGCCGTTGGTCACTCCTGGAAGTGCCTGGGCACAGCGGTAGACTACACTGATTTGGTGATTTAATGTATGAATGACTCAGGCAATACCAGTGTCACACGGTGCCATGGCTGAAAACCACCTCTCCCAGGAACACAGGCACGTGGGAATGGGGAGCGAAGTGGTACAAGTTGATCAGTAGGCGATGAACAAGCCACTCCTATCCTGAGGAGGAAGTGCAAAGTGGTTATACACAGGACTGTTAACTTCTGATGTTCCTGGAACATCATCACCTTAATGGTGATTCGTATTTCCTCTCTTGCTTCTCTATGGTAACCAACTTCACGGATACATCCATTTCCAATGCAAACATACCTTCTGCCTACATTACTGGCTCTCCTGGCTCTGTATTAAGTACCTGAGGGTGAGGAGTGTGAGCTCTTTTATTTTAGGTTCACATTGAGCATGTGGCTGCTGCAAAGGCGCTCTAAGAACACCGAGGTGACTCTAAACGAACTCCCACCAGCAGGTTAGCTGACATCCTATTCGCCCTCTGCTCAGAGTCCCCAGCTCTGCTCTGCAGCCTGCCTTCCAAGCTGGAAATAGAATGCCGCTGCCACTTCAGCTCTGTGTTGAATAATACTTTCAATGACTCTGTGCTCACGCTTCTGAGGTCTGGGTGCACATTACCTTAGGGAGTTCCAAAGCTAGAACCTGTGGCCTGATGCTGACTGAGGAACCTGGCCTGTGGCGATGAAACGGAAACGGCTCTACCCTTGCCTCTTGGACACACAGGCAGCAGATAATGAGCAGTTGGCCCGTTATCTGGCCCTCAACCCCTATGTGATATACCTGGCAGGGATGGGGAGGGAGTGAATGAGCACAGGCTTTCGACCATGCTGTGGGCATTGATGAGGGCCCAGCAGCAGCCTAGCCAATGGACCGCCCCACAGAGAAGGGCGCTGCAGGAGGCTCCTTCCAAAATGGGCCACTTTCCAGCCCCGGGGGGCCGCTACCTCTGCCTGAGGAAGTCCAGAAAGGAAAGGCCACTGGAGCACAGTGGTACCCAGTATCCCGGCCAGTGACCTCTGGGGCCTCCACATTTGCACTTAAAAGCCATTATGGAAATGCCATTCACTTTGAAGGCAGGGTTCTATTCAAAGCAGACTGGCCTCATGCAAAGTGACAGTGACCACAGCCCAGTAAGGACCCTCCCAGGGAGGCAGAGGGGACCAGAGGTGAGGGAAGCCCCGCTTTGCTGCCTGGGAAAATCTTTGAAGTGTATGGAGGCCTCACCTAATCAAACCCACTTTTGGTGGTTTGAAGCATTGCATTAAATTGAGGCGTAGCTGCTTTTCAGGTAGAGTTGACTTGGTTTGAGGGAGTTTCAGGGACTGAACTTAATAGTTTCAATTTTCAACTTAACTAAAAGGCATACAGATGGGAACCATGTTTTCTGCATCCAAACTGGGTTTAGCACTGGACTGTCCCCTAAAACATAGGGCATATTATCAGGGTCTGCAGAAGGCTGGGGGTCTATTAGGAAGGTTCAACACAACTCACAGGAAAAGTAGATGTTTTTTAGTTGGGTGGTGACTTTTCCAGTCTTCCTTAAAGCAATTCAACTCTTTTTTTAGGGGTCTGCCAGCAACATTGAGGCGAGAGGCACCAGGAGAGAGAGCATATGATATGAAATATGAAATTTCATGATCTTCAAGCATCACCTGGATATAAAATGAATTAGGTGGTTGGTCATTTTCTCCCAAAACAGGGTGCCCATGACTTTGGGTTTTGGAAGGTAAAGTAATTAATTGGAAGTTCCGGCAGCTATCTGGTACTTGGGCCAAAATTCTTAGAGTAAGGGGCCCTGTCAGATGAGCAAGCTGACCCTCATTCTGGATGTGGGGAAACACGTCTCCTTTGCCTGTAGCGCTTATCCATTCAAACCAGCATTTCCCTGGGAGTGCCGAGAGCAGCGCAGCTGGGCAGCACAGCTGGGCTCCTGAGGCGGGTCGGGCAGGACTCGATCTCTTTGGTACACAAGGGAGGCCCTCAGTTTCCCATTTCACCGCCTGAAAAATCACTGCCTACCCCACCTCCCTGGGTGGTGAGCCGGCTGGGATGATGATAAAATGATATAGCTCTAGATCATCTAAATTGGAATAATTAAAAAGGACTCTCTTCTTTACGTGCCAGTGGATTCGAAATGACAGAGGCTGGAAAATGAAAAGAAGTTTATGGGAATAATGCCCAGTCCTTCTCTCCACGCAGCCTTGGTCTCCAAGAGCCAGTGTTCCACTCATGGATAGTAACCTATCTTCCCTCCCTTAAATTCCCTTTACTGTCACTGTTGGCACCTCCGACATTAAGTGGGTCAAGGGAAGGAGAAGGTTAAAAAACTGGCACCTGCAAACTTTGCATTCTTTTAAGGGCCCAGTGGGAGAGGCTAAAGCAAATGTCTATAATAAATTTAAAAATAAGCATGGACGTAAGTTAACCAGCATATGCACTGTCCAGATGCTGCAGGTAAAAATGGCAGCACCACGGGCTCCTGTTCGGGGTGGTTTGGATTGTAGTCTCATTGGCTCGACCGGCTACATGTCCTAGGAAGACATTTCAGAATGGATACAGCCCATCCCCCAGGGCAAGTGACAGCAAACCATATTTTTTTTCTAATGAAGATCACAAACTATAGGAAAACACGCTCAAAGGCTACAGAGAACTAAATACAAAGTTACTTCCCCCAGAAAATTAAAATAACTCCATATACCTGGTTTATAAGTTAGGAAATGCAAAATAAGAAATCACTAAAGATAAGAAGTTCTCAATCTTAAAAAAAAGAAAAAAGAAAAGAAGTTCTCAATCTATAACTAGTTTAGGACTTAGGAGGCTGGTAAGAAAAGAAAGTACCAAAAGTCATTTGTTATAATGGAGAACCAGGGCACCCCCGGGGCAGTTAGGAGCCTATGGGGAAGTGACTCATCCCAAGGCAACAGCAGCAGAAACCAGAGCCAGAGCTCAGGACTGTACACTCCCATGTTACCTCTCAGGAAGTGGCCTTGGAAGGCTGAGAAAGGTGAGAAAGGTCTCAACCCACTACAGAAGATGCTAGAGGAGGAGATACAGATGGGAGGTGAAGAAAGAGATGAAAACTTGGGGGCATAGGGGAGCACCGACAGAGAATGAACGAACGCATATTAACTCATTCATTCAAAGCAGTAGCCTTTCAAGTATATTAACTCAAAACAGAATAATCCTAGGGAGCTACTGTTACCCTTTCAATTGTTCAACGGCTCTAGGTCTTAAATCTTGGAAGAGTGAGCTCTTAACGGCTGAAATGGGGGAGAGGGAATTATCCTGTGGGTTTCTGGCAAAAGCAATTATACCTGTGGGCTGAAAGATATCAAGCTAAGAACCACAGGTTCCCAACTCCTAAGGCAGACATGATGAGGACATCTGGCCGCTTGTTCAGTTCTAAGCAAAATACTGCGTACAGCTGCTGTAGAGGCGTCTCATTGGTAGACCAGCAAGCCGCAGCATTTGGCTGTTAGCAGTCCACATCTGCTACTAATAAGGATTAGTTAGTAATTTTCTAAACCATCACGTTGGTAAGTTTTCTGTAACAAGTTATTAGCTTTTCAAAGAGAGGACTTTGTGCTGGTTCCACCCAGCTTTCTTCTCTTTCACCAGACATTTGTTTAGTGTGATAACATCTGATCAGCTTTCAAGTAACTTGACTTCTTGGCTTCATGAGCTATCCTACAGTTCAAGGTGTGTTCTCCTTAATGGAGAAACTGTTTGGAATGTATAACTCCCCTGCGACTCAAAAGCACAACATTCTCCGCAAGCAGTTGTTCCGAAGTTAACAGTAACCTGGACAGAGTTGTCAGGCCATCAACAGCAAGCTGCCTGAAGGTGTAGAAAAAGGCATCGTCTCACCCTTTTATTTCCTCCCGAGTGTGCTCTTTCTCCCTTGCACCCATCCTGTTTATCAGGATGATACATTAACCACCCGTGGTGGGAGGGAGCTGTCCTGACCAACCACCTTCCATTCTCATGGATTTCACCAGCTTTAATGCCTGGCTCTTCAGTCCTGTATTTCTCTGCCAGTGACAAGACTGGCAGCCTGAGATGCGCCAACTTCTTCGCTCTAAATTGCAAAACAAAGCAGGGAATCTGTGAGTTAGCTGATTTGCAAGTCACCTTGTAAACACTTGTTTCTGTGTACCTATTCTCTCCCCCAGGTAGTTACCTGGCTGCCATCCTGACAGGGCCTGATGTGCTGCCCCTCCAGCAACCAATGCTCCTTCCTTCACTCTTAAACAAATCAGCTTATTTTGTACCATAAAAAACACACAACTCAAAACAAAAGCTTTCATTGAGCAGGAACCACAGAGCCTCGGGGTAATTACGGCGGGAGAGTCGATAGTCACTCAGAATCAGCATCAGGTCCACAGGTGTGTCTACAAGCGTCCACGAGATGCCTTCAAATGGAGCCAACTCAGAATTTAGATAAAAGGGGCCACACTTCCGTCTCTAGAGGTTTGCTGAAATGTTCCCAACATAAGACCATCTCGAAGTAAAAGGTATCTAGGCCTGTGGATATTCTTCCCACATCACCAACTCCAAACACCAGTTTACTGAATAATCACACAAACCAACATGTACTGGACCCAACCGAATGTATGTCTACACAGATTCTTCCACCCCCAACCCCAGCAGCTGAGAAATCAGGGGCTCAGGATGGTGAGGGGTTTGATTACGTCCCATGGGGGAGGGGGCGGGGTCACAATCTGAGCACAGATGCACCTACTCGAGAGCCTGTATTCGTAATTATTTTGCTAAAGTACTTCTCTCTGTAACAGAAATTCTACACAACAGAAGATATTTAGACGACATCACGGAGCCTTGGCATTTTCTCCTTCATCTATTCCTGGAAAGACCTTTCCATTTAGCTTCAGTGTGAATACTAATTTCCAACTTATCAAAATCCAGGCTTGAAGTACCAATCCTCTGGTAAAAAAGGGAGACATAATTAGAAAGCTTTAATGAAACTGGGAAGAGGGAAAACACTCAAGGTTGGTTGACGTTTTAAAAATAACATTTTCATAGATCGCAGGGTCGGAAGTTTGTAACCAAGGTTAGCTAAGCTCGTTCTCACCACAGGCAGGATGGCTTAGGTCATCCCAGAGGGAGGAAGGTCCATGCAGGTTGTAAAGCTCTTACTGCATCCTACCTACCTACCTACCTGCCTACCTACCTACGTTTGTAACCAAGGTTAGCTAAGCTCGTTCTCACCACAGGCAGGATGGCTTAGGTCATCCCAGAGGGAGGAAGGTCCATGCAGGTTGTAAAGCTCTTACTGCATCCTACCTACCTACCTACCTGCCTACCTACCTACCTGCCTGCCTACCTACCTACCTACCTACCTGCCTACCACGAGGCAAGTCCAGAGGAGCGCTTGCGTGGCTGAGGCTCTGCAGCTTTTGGGAGAAAGGTACAGCACACACGGAAACTAGTAACAATATAAATCAACTCAGTTCCCATAAGCATAACCATCCAACCCCTGGAAAGAAGCACACGAGGCCCGGGCTGCAATGCCAGTCTTCATCAGAAAATAAATTTATTATTGATAGTGAGTGAAGTCAGGTGTCAGTATTCACGATAGAGAAGCAGTTGTATAAGCCAAGGTTGCCTTTATGTTGACAAAAAATGCCTTATTTCACTTGTAATCATAAACATTATTCCAGTAAAAGAGGGACATTTTCTCTCCTTTTTGTCTTCTTTACATGATCGTCATAAGTTAAAATGAAACAGCTCTTATAGTCAAGGGAGAAAGGAAGCAGAAGCCCAACATGCACAGTCTGGATACTACGCCAGCACCGAGGGCCTGGATGGAGGTATCCTGCCCTCTCCTCCCCACTCCCATCTCCTCATCCCTGGTCCCAACTGCAAGCTTTGCCGGAGTGGAGGTTCACCAAGTGATGGAGCTTGGTCAGAAGAGAAAGTTGGACAGAAATTATGAAAGGTAGAAAGGGTTGCCCACTCGTTGTCATCACAGCCGGCGTTACTAACACTGTGGCGTGTCCTTTGCGGCTGATCCCTGATCTAGCTAGGCCTCGGCTTTCCGTTCTTGTTGAATAACTGTGATGCACTTCTGTTCACTCTGCTCCCAGTGCTTCTCTTCATCGGCTTTTCTCTAAACAGGTTACTTTCTTACAAGGAAAAAATATGTCCCACCGCCTCTGGAATCAACGTTGACGGAGTTTTGCTTGTTCTGAAAGTGGCTTTTATCCTCCCTTCTCAATCATGCTCTGCAAGAGAAAGAGAAAGTGTAAGTTTTACCCCCAGAAGGAGGGACCAGAAAACGGCAGCAAGGACTTAGTATCATTTGTACTGTTTTCCAAAGATCGACTTCAAAAACACACAAAGCAAGGCATACACCTCCTGGTCTCAAAATATCACTGCCTTTATTATTTTTTTAATATATTTTATTGATTTTAGAGAGGAAGGGAGAGGGAGAGAAAGATAGAAACATCAATGATGAGAGAGAATCACTGATTGGCTGCCTCCTGCACGGCCCCTACCGGGGATCGAGCCTGCAACCCAGGCATGTGCCCTTGGCCGGAATCGAACCCGGGACCCTTCAGTCCGCAGGCTGACGCTCTATCCATTGAGCCAAACCAGCTAGGGAAAAATATCACTGCCTTTAATGGACACCATCGCTTAACCGTGTACAATCTCCAAATGACCGCTCCCCGCCCACATCCAGCTGAACCCTGAGGGGGGCAACGGCCTGGACCATGAGGTGGGCGGGGCAGTGCATGTGCCATCTCACTGCCTCAGCCATTTGAAATGTATGGAAGTATCTCTGGTGGCCACAGGGACTGGGGGAAGATGTGGGGGGTGGGGAGGGAGGTGTAGGGGGCAGAGATTAAACCCCAAGGGCTCTGAGAGGAAATCTCAGCTGAAGACGGGATTCTCTCCCCGACAGAGAACGTCTGCCCACTGCAGGCAGGACGCACATGCTCCTGAGCTTGTGATGCTGGGCAAAGTTACCCAGGTATCTGTTCCCAAAATGTTGCAGAAACATCCCCTGCCATCTATTTAGCCACTTATTTTTGCAGGTGAGGAGTCGCTGACGTACATCACTGCATAAGGTTTAAGGTGCACAGCACATTGGTTTGATTTATATACTCTGTGAAATGATCACCACAACAGGTTTAGCTAACATCCATCATCTCACAGATACAAAAGGAAAACAACAAAAAAAGTCTCCTTGTGATGAGAACTCTCTCAACAGCTTTCCCGAATACAGCAGTGTTAGCTCTCCTGTCCATGTTGTACGTTACGTCACTGGAAGTCTGGACCTTTTGACCACCTTTCTCCAGTCCCTGCCTATGGTAACCACATATCTGATCTCCTTTTCTATGAGTTTGGTCTGTTTTGTTTAAATTCTACATATGAGTGATATGGTATTTGTATTTCTCTGACTTATTTCACTTAGCCTAATGCCTTCAAGGTCCATCCTTGTTGTCACAAATGGTAGGGTTTCCTAGGTGTGTGTTTTTATGGCTAAATATTATGCTATTGTGTATTATCACAACTTCTCTATCCATTCTTCCATCAATGAACACCGAGGTTGTGGCCATGCCGTGGGCCACTGTGAATGATGCAGCTATGAGCATGGAAGAGCAGACATCTTTTCGAGTTAAGCGTTTTCATTTTCTTTGGATATATACCTAGAAGTGAAATTGCTGGATCATATGGTAGTTCTATTTTTAATTTTTTGAGGAATCTTCATACTGTTTTTCATAATGGCTGAGCCAATTTACATTCCCACCAACAGTGCACAAGGGTTTCCTCTTCATCACATATTTGTCAGCATTTGTTGTAATTCCCTATTGACTAGCAATGTTGAGCATCTTTTCATATACCTGTTAACCATTCATATATCTTTTTTAGAAAACTGTCTGTACAGGTCTTTTGCCCATTTATTAGATGATTTTTTTATTTTTTGCTTTTGAGTAGTATGAGTTCTTTATTTACTTTGAATATTAACTACTTATCAGATATATGGTTTGCAAACAGTTTTCCCCATTTCATATGCTGTTTTTTTAATTTTCTTGATGGTCTCTTTTGCTGTACAGCTTTTCAGATTGATGTAGTCCCACTTAATGTGTTTTTTTATTGTGTTGTTTGTGTTTTAGGTGTGATTCCCAAAAAATCATTACCAACACCCACGTCAAGGACCTTTCCCCCTATGCTTTCTTCTAGGAGTTTCATGCTTTAAGGTCTTACATTTGATTCTTTAATCCACTTCAGTTAATTTTTTAAGTAGTGTAAGAGAGGAGTCAAGTTTCATTCTTTTACCTGTAAATATCCAATTTCCCCAGCACCATTTATTGAAGAGACTGTCTTTTCTCTATTGAGCATTCTTGGGCCCCTTGTCAAATATTGGTTGACCATGCTGGGTTTATTTCTGGGCTCTCAATTCCGTTCCACTGGTCTACTTCTCTGTTTTTATGCCAGTACCACACTGTTTGATTACTGTAACTTTGTGGTAGAGCTTGAAATCAGACAGTGTAATTCTTCTACCTTATTCTTCTTTCTCAGGATTGCTTGGACTATTGGGAGTCTTTTGTGGTTCTTCGCAAATTTTAGGATTTTTTTTTTTATTATTTCTGTAAAAAAATATACCATTGGAATTCTGATAGGGATTGCACTGAATCTACAGACAGCTTTTGGAAGTATTGGCATTTTAACAAATTTAATTCTCCCAACCCATGAACATAAGACAGCTTTTCATTTATTTGTGTCTTCTTTGGTTTCCTTCATCAATGTCTTGTAATTTTCAGAGTAGAGATCTTTCACGTCATTGGTGAAAATAAATTTATTCCTAAGTATTTTATGATTTTTTTATTTGTTTATTCATTTTTATTTTTTAAATATTTTTTAAATATTTTTATTGATTTCAGGGAGGAAGGGAGAGGGAGAAAGAGATAGAAACATCAATGAGGAGAGAGAATCACTGATTGGCTGCCTCCTGCATGCCCCACACTGGGGATCAAGCTGCAACCTGGGCATGTGTTCTGACTGGGAAGCGAACCGTGACCTCCTGGTTCATAGGTCGATGCTCAATCACTGAGCCATGCCGGCCGGGTAGTATTTTATTTTTTGATACTATTATAAATGTGACCAATCTCTTCCCCGCCCCCCAGAATATTCATTGTTAATATGTAGAAAACATTACTGATTTTTGTGTGTTAATTTTGTATCCTGCATCTTTACTGAATTTAGCTCTAATATGTTTTTATGGCTCTTTAGAATTTTCTATATATAAATCCTAGCCAGGAAGAATTCTTAATCACAGATTAAAACTCTATAACCAGATGTAGCCAGGTATACAGCCTCTATTCTTAAGAATCTTAAAAAAAGGCAAGAGTGATCTTTTTCCTTTTAGTTTTGAAATTACTCAGTAAGAAGAAGTTAGGTCAGGTCCAAGGTTGCCTCTAATCTGTTCATGCCTTCTTCCCGCATCTCTTCTATCCAGCCCTTCACAAAGCTCCTACCAGGTACCCACTGCACTGACTTAGGTGCTATGGGGAAACCAATATACATGCTCATGGAAAACTAAGGTGTGACACAGAGTAATTACTTGTGATTTTTAGACATATTTGCTAAATATGTGCTAAAATTATTTCACTGAATAATACACACAAACAGTATAAAATTCAAGAAGAACAAAAGAATATACAATCAAATGCAATTTTTCCCTTCCTGTTTCCTCGTTTCCTGAGTATGCTTCCAGGAAAGTGGTTCTGCCAAGGAGAGGCCAGCTCTGTAGCTGAGCAATCAGAAGAGGCAACTCAATGATCCTGCAGGACGGACAGAATATAGATAAAAGGAAGAGGCGTAGGGCTGGGACAGGCCAGGCTGGGAGGCAGTGCAAAGACTCAGAGGTGGGAACAAGCCCGTATATACGGAGGCCGGAGGAAAGAAACAGGCCTGGCTAGAGGAAAGGGTAGGTGCTCAGGATATACCAGAGAAGTAAGAGGGGCCCAGAGTGAAGGCTATCCTGACACCCTGAGCATAATGAAGCCAACAGAGGAGAGTCTGGAGGAAGAAAGACCAGGGAGGAGGCAGATTAGAAACCAAGCAAGGGTGGGGATGAGAGAGAGAGCCATAAAAACACGAGAACAAAAAGAGACGGTGAGACCTAAGTTGTGGTGGATCCTCAGTGGCAGGGAGATTGGATCCTCAGAGAAACCGGGAAATCAGTGAGAGGAGACACACTGGAAATGAGGAAGATGACTTAAGTTTGGGGCTTGTGAATCTGGAATGACCTTATGGAAATGTCTAGAACAGTGGTAGGCAAACTGCGGCTAGCGAGCCACATGCGGCTCTTTGGCCCCTTGAGTGTGGCCACGAAGTTTCAATTGCATTGTACGTGCGCGCCCGCACGTGGTATTTTGTGGAAGAGAACAATCTTGAAAGGATCAAGTATCCTCAAGGAATTTAACTGCCACTTAAAGAAAACTCAACACTCTTTAAAAGAAGAGAATAGCCCAGCTCAGCGGTTCTCAACCTGTGGGTCGCGACCCCTTTAAGGGTCGAATGACCCTTTCACGGGGGTCGCCTAAGACCATCGGAAAACACATATATAATTACATATTGTTTTTGTGATTAATCACTATGCTTTAATTATGTTCAATTTGTAACAATGAAATTGGGGGTCACCACAACATGAGGAACTGTATTAAAGGGTCGCGGCATTAGGAAGGTTGAGAACCACTGGTCTAGAAGGAAGTGCAGGCTTGGGAAAAGAGGTCAAAGGTCTTTAGAGATGAAGATTTAAGGTCAAGAAAAAAAGACTAAAATAAAGGGGCAGAACAGAAAGAGTGGAAGGACAAATAAGTGTGTGGGTCACAAAAGTACTGGATGGCTCACCCTGAATCTCAATGATCATAGGTTTCTAAGAAGTCCATGCCCACGGGGTACAAAAGAACAGATATAAAAGCAGGCAAGCTAGTGTGGAGAGAACTCACATAGGAATGGTCAGGAAAGGCAATGAGGGGAGAAGATTTAAGGTCAAGAAAAAAAGACTAAAATAAAGGGGCAGAACAGAAAGAGTGGAAGGACAAATAAGTGTGTGGGTCACAAAAGTACTGGATGGCTCACCCTGAATCTCAATGATCATAGGTTTCTAAGAAGTCCATGCCCACGGGGTACAAAAGAAGAACAGATATAAAAGCAGGCAAGCTAGCGTGGAGAGAACTCACATAGGATGGTCAGGAAAGGCAATGAGGGGGAGGGCCGCATGTGGCCCGCGGGCCGTAGTTTGAGGACGCCTGGTCAAGAAGGAAGTAAATCAGAAAAGCCAGCTGCATCAAGAGAACACAGGAAGGACGAAGCAAACCGGGCCAAATGCTGCTGAGCAGAGGTCAGTGCTGTGGAACCACACCCGACTGCGAGGCTCCTCTCGAGCCCACCATTCAGAGCAGCTCTGTGCTTGTTGGGAAAATTAAAAACTGAGCACCTAGCATGAGGAATCAGACCAGGCAGTGCCACACATCACAGCATCGCATTTATCCTCATCCTCCCCCTCCCCACTCCCCACCCCACCCCTCTGTGGCTTGAGCTGTGTGCAACTTTCTCCAACTACATGGACTGGAAACTATAAATTCTAGATACATAGACACCCTTGCCACAACATTATTTATTAATACAAAACGGAAGTCAGTATAAAGCCGATCTATACTGAGCCCATCTACGGGTATTGAGTTATTAACGGAAACGATTACTCTATGAGTGAAGCCATTTCACATTTCGGGGTTATACACTCTCTGCTTTCTTCAACTTGCCAATGGGAACTTGACGCTGTTGTCTGCCCGGTCAAGATTACATGGCTGTGCCTCGCTCTACAGTTTAGATCTTATGGTTATAGCGACAACCATATGATAATCAACAAGAGAAAAATTCTGATTTGTCCCAAATTAAATCACAGCAGCTGGGAGAGAAACACAGTGTGTTCACCAGCTCACAGCTGTGGGCAGCTAACAGTGGACTGCTCACAGTCCTGTGCAGGGTGGAGCTGTGAACTGACTTCTGTTGCGACCACCAGTCACCCCATCCTGCAGGTGCGTGAACTTCTGGACCATGGCCCACAACCAACCAAAAGTAGTAAGTATCTCCTCTTATGGACTCTGCACTGTTCCACTTCATCTCTTCCCGTCTGCCTTATCCGTAGTCAATGTAAATTGTCTCAAAACAAATCACACCTTTCTTCCGCAAGACACCACGCGATTATAAAAGAGCCCACAGACTCCAGGACGGCAGACTTGCTGTCTTCTCCATCCAGCCTGCCGCTGATGGTGTGGACCATGGACCCAGGATCCGGTCCCCTTCTGGCTAGCATCTGGCTCAATAACCCTTTCCTTTAATAAAGCTTTGGCCATGAAAGTTTTTTTTATTTAACAAATGTACCCCCTTTCAACTGTTGCAAAATAATCAGCAGTGACCCCAATATAATTAAAGCAACAGTTAGTGTTATTCTAGAATCTGGGGGTCTTTTTACTGTTCTTCTCCCTGCAGCTCCAACCAAACACAGAGGGCAATTTTCCGGCCACCTCAGGTGGTGGTAAGAATGTCAGACTCTCCTTAAGAGGGAAGGTGAGCCCAGCTGGTGTGGAGGTCAACGGGCCAGTCTGACGTAAGGCACCAGAAGAACACTCTGAACAAACAGGAGACACAGAAAGTACCCACACTCACAAAATGCCATGACACATGCTTTACAGTCCGGTTGGTTCATGGGTGATTCTTTGAAGACACGAGGGGCAAACCTGTGTCTTCCAGGGCTGGTCTACACACTCGTTATATTGTCAAACTGCCTTCAGTTGCCACCAAGGGGGGCAGAGGTGGTACCAAACGCCTCCCTTCTGTCACAGACATTAACAAATGCAAGGTCAAGTAGAATTTCTAAAAAAGATGAATAGGTAAAACACCCTGAGTGGTTACTGTATCACTCTCTGCGGTGAAACCTGCGAACACCCAGACCCGGGGGCCTCTGGGTGAGGGGATCCCCAGCCTGGCAGGGTCTGTCACGTGGTGGCCGCCTTTATAGGTCCTCCTGTAGTCGCTGTATGGGTCCTGTAAGCAGCTGCTGTTGGGCTGAGTTTCAATACCACATAAATTTACCACTGCATAAAGTAACATAGGAAATTCCCGAAGAATGGGGAGAATATCTGCAAATTATAAAAAATCGCTTCCTTCATTTAAGGAATGGTTAAGACTTAATCTTAATGTACAGAAAGAAATTCCTTACATTTGTTCATCATTCTCGTTTGGGACCTGAATAAACCCCTTTACAGACAACTGGAGAAATTTCCAAAGGAGGCCCGGGTTCGCATCAATGCTGCTCTTTCCTTCTGCTTCCTGCTGCCCAGGAAGGGACACGGCAGCTCCCACGGTCAGACAGAGCAGGGCCGGGAGACCAGAGACTGTGTGCCAATTCCACTTACTAAAACGATCTTAACTGTGTTCCTCAAATAGTTCTGTCACACAGTAATCTTGTCAACTGGTTCCCGAATTACAGCGGCATGTTGGCTATTGGCTGAAGCTATATAGTTAGGAGGCACTGTGGCCACCCTGGATTGCTAAACAATCGTCACAAAGAGAATAAAAATAGTTTTCTTTTTCTATAAAGGATACCATTCAGTCTCTGGCTGAGCTTCCCCAGTGTCTCGCCAAGACTTCAAAAGCCCTAATAAAGCTGGGAAGGGAAGCAGGAAGGCTTCCAGGGAAAGGGTCATGGGGAACCCAAAAGGGGAACATGTCCTGGGTGCACCCGAGTTTTACTAAGGAGGGACGGGAGAGTGGGGGTGGATGAGAATGGAGCGAGTGGTAAAGAGAGAATGAGACGATTGTGAGATTGAAGCAAAAGTGATCGATAAATTCAATTTAGGAGAAGCACAAAGCGAGCTTTGCTGGTGCGCAAGTACTACTCCCGACCACCTGAGGATCTGATTAGCAAACTCATTTTGTTTTCAATATCGGGCTGATTCCGCCCCAGCAAGGGCTGTTCTTTCTTCCTGCTCTGGAGGAAACACAAGTTAACTTTTTTATGCCTGGATCTTGTTCCACATCTTCTATGATAATGCTCTGCGTAATATTCAAATTCAGTGACAAGCAATGAACTGTTTATGCAGTTGGCTGCCACAACAGACACATTAACTGCAGTCCTGACCTGAAGGGTAAGCACTACAAAAGAAATGCCTATTACGAGAGATCGAAGTCTATTACCATGGTAGCATTTCTTCTATTAAACCCCGATTTTAAAAAAGGAAAGGTCATAAAGCAACTATTACTCTCAGAAAGTGGTTTAGAAAAGGATTCCTATGACGGAAGGGGCTGGGCTAACAGTTTAGTTTGGAATTTAGTTTGCTTTGATGTGGCTCCAAATTCAAAGGGCGGTGACCTTGAAGGACGTGAAATCTATGTGGCCTATCCCTGTGTCACCCTGAGCACGGGCAGCCCGGCTGGACGACTGGTGGATGCCAGCGGGTGGTGCTGATAAACAAGCCCTCAAACACAATAAAAACCTGCTCCTGCAGGTCTTCCCGAAAGTCAACCTCCGGCTTTATCTCTGCTCCCTGACGGTGGGCGTCTGTGGCATCTGAAGCAAGTGCACAGGAAAGGGGTCCTGGGCTCAGAGGACGAGCAGGGTGACTAAAGCACAGAGCCAAGTGAGGGTCCAGTCACCATGTGGGCTGGCCAGGGCGCTGGGTTACCATGGCTGGGAGCCTCTTTCCTCCCTCCCGCCCATAAAACTGGGTGTGGCTCCTCAGCCAGGGCACCACAGTTTCATTGGTCAGGGGAGGAGAGAGGAGAACTTTTTCAGGGGCTCCCGCCTTCTGTCCAAGACATCTTCTGATTTGTTCCTGAGGCCGAACCAGGAACTCCTCCCTAGGATCCATCTGATCAGACCTCTGCTTAGATCAGGTCAGCAGCGACAGGCAGGGGCAGCTCCTCATCTCCCGAAAGAGAGAGAACCAAGACTGGGCAGGGCCTCGAAAAGGTGGTCCCCAGGGCAGTGCAGGCCAGAGAGCTCCAGCGCTCTGTGGACAGTCACCTGGGGAACCCGTTCAAAGTTCCAACGTCCAAGATCAGAATCAGAATCTCCAGGGACGGGGCCAGGCATGTGCGTTTTAAATGAACTCCCCAGGTGACTGTGATGCTCACCAGCATGTGAGACCCGATACTTCAGGGCAGAGCGCACTGGTCTGGCGACAGGAGTGAGCTATTCTGGTCTGCACTCCGCCCCAGCTACACAGCACTGGGACTCCGGGCGCTGAGTTTCCAAGTGAAAAGACGCGATCAGGTTACACGATCTGAGGTCTGTCTAGTTCCACCAGCCTATAGTCTATCAAATCATTTGCATTTATAGTTGGCCTGAAAATGATGATAAAGTGCGGCCTGCTCTGGCACCACACCAGGCTTTTCTTTCAAGAATTCTGATTTCTAAAGAGATAACGACCACTATGTTTTCAAGCCCTCTTCAGACTCAAATAATGGGGCAGTATTTGAGCCCTGGTCTAACACAATCCAAGTTAGAGAGAGAGAAACTACAGTGTCTTTAAGAAAGCTGGCACGTTCTGCCGCAGGAACCTCCTCCACGTGCACCGAGCCTAAGGCTTCGGAACTGGAGGCTAACCCGGGACGGGAGGCTCTAGCCTTTGATGAAGTAACTTCATGTTCAGATCTCACTTATCAGGGTCTTGACCCCATGTTCCCACTACAGCTGGACGAGGGATCGGCGGGAAGTAGACACACCCGGGAGGGGCTTCCTTCTTCAGCCAGCTGCTTGCCTGCCTATGGCCCACTTGTTGAATTCAACCTCTGCCATGGTTCATCGACTCCTGCCTGGCTCCATCACCTGCCTCCGGGCTGCACCTGCCTCTGTCCTCTGGGCATCTCCTGGGTCTGGCCCTTGCATCTTGTCCTGGACTTTCTTTGGCTCTTCTGCTCTGACCTCACAGTCCCTCACCGCCCGTGGCACACAGGGTGAAAGCCATTGCAGTCCCAGAGGGGCCTAGGGTGGCTCAGGTACTCCGCCTGCATTTCCGAATGCACTTGATTAGCCGGTAGCCTACACTCTGCCAGGCAGCGCTGAGATTCCCATTTTTCACTTCACTGACTTAGGAGAGACTTGGAAACTGTTTTCACCCCCTCCCAAGTTCATTCTGCCACCTTGCTTCCCCGGGGCTGACAGGTGTACAACTTCCCAGGAAAGGGTGCAGCTGTGGGAAGCCAGACGACAGGCAGACTGATGGGAAATGCAGCTGTGCTTCCAGAGTGAAAGCTTCTGGCTGACAGCAGAATCGAACAGGCTGGAGGCCCCCAGAGCAGGGGTGCTGCTGGTACCCACGAGCCACAGCTCCTCACATCAAAGTGCTCACCAACAGGTGAGCCTGTGTGCACTACCGCCTGCTCTCACAGGTGGACGGAGAATCGTCTAGGTAACAGAGGAAGGCCCTCGCGCATCACCTAGTTCAACCCTTAATTTCCCAAGGAAGCAACTGAAGCCCAGGTCGCCAAGACCAGGCTGGTGTTGGCTACAGCACTTCCCACAAACTACCCTCCAGTGAACCAGAGACTGCTCCCAGGAGTCCAGCCGGCTCCATAGGTTTCTGTCAGTATCAGCAGGGCTGAGACAGAGCCAGAATGCTTAGAATCACTACCTCCCTCGCCCCTCAGGAGCTGGATTCTGCAAGCAAATTGAGGGACAGTGAGTGGGGTGTCCCACGGAGCACAGGAATGCAGATCTTCTGAGAGCAAGCCCTTTCCACACACACCCTTTTTATAAACAGCACCTGGGCACATTTGGGCCACTAGCGGGCAATTACTATTGGCTTCCCACCTCTGCCTCCCTCCAGTCTCCTGTAAGGTAGGTGAAAGAAGATTAAATGGGAATTGGGTTTTAACGGTAAAGAACAGGTAGTTCAATCTTGGGGAGTTTTTACAAGCTATGGGGCTAAGCAGATATGAGAAATAAAAGACACAGAAGTCTACCAATTGACATCCCCCTACATTTTTAAATGTTGTATCTCATCTAGCTGGCCAGTAGCTTTTAAGTCTTTGATATAATAATTATAGCAATTTAATATCTCTTTACCTCCGTGAAGACGCATACTTATTATATTGGAAGTAACAGTCTAAATGTCTCCTGTCAACCCATGAGGAACTGTTCAAGAATAGCTGAAAAAAGACTGATGTGAATCCGTGGATGACTAAGAAAGGAGAAAAGTAGGGCTAAGGAATATCCGGAAATCTTCCTATCATTAAAGTCTATTAGTCTCAGAACAATGCCCCAAGGACACCAGTGAAAGCCCCATCTTATGAGTCATTTAAAAGTGGAGTGGACTTGGCTGTTGGAATTATTCCAAGGGGAAAACTCATGCAATACACCGGAAATGGACAGGGCAACCTAATGGGCTGTTGTCATGGTCAGTGCTTTCTATGTTGGCGTGTCCAGCTTGCTCTTTGGATGTAACAAGGAAACATAAGAAGGGGTGGGGCCCAGGCAGGAACTGCAGTAGATGACCAGGACCAGATGTCCTGTCAGAGACTCTTCTAACAGCGGGAGCGCTGGGGACAGCACTCAGACTAACTCGACAAGGAGAAAAAGGAAAGGTGGTATCAGAGGAAGAGTACACACAAAGTGCTGATATAACTCCCTGTGGCCATTCTGGCGAGGACTTAAAATGGGGCCGTGAGGAACTACCCCTTTGCTTGCCCCTCTGCAATTCCACTCCCCATTGGTTACCTTCAGCCTCTAGAACAAACTACTTAATTTGATCTTCACGGTGTTTCCCTTCAAGTCATGATTATTGTACACATTTTCCCTCATTGCCTTATATCTGTATTGGTGGATGATGGATGCACCTTCATGCACCCAACTCAAAAGTCAAACACTATTTTTAAATTTTTTGTTTTGATGGCAAGGTATATTTTGGTTTAGTTGTTAAATTTAACATCATGACTTCCCCGGGTTTCAATTCTCTCAACTGTAAAATGAAGAGAACAAAATCATCTCTCTTTACATCTCAGGTTGTCATCAAAAACAAGCCAGAGGCCTTGGCTGGGTGGCTCGGTTGGTTAGCGCGTCATCCCGTGCACTGAAAGGTTTGATTCCCGGTCAGGGCACATGGCTGGGTGGCGGGCTTGATCCCTGGTGGGGGCTCGTTCGGGAGGAAACTGATCGATGTTTCTCTCATACCTCCCTCTTC
The DNA here is from genome assembly GCF_000412655.1 of Myotis brandtii. Classification (NCBI taxonomy): domain Eukaryota; kingdom Metazoa; phylum Chordata; class Mammalia; order Chiroptera; family Vespertilionidae; genus Myotis; species Myotis brandtii. Next base: position 265,542 of record NW_005353690.1, on the reverse strand, counting down.
CTCTCTCTGAAATCAGTAAAACATATCCTCGGGTAAGGATAAACAAACAAACACCAAAAACAAGTAAAAGAATGGATGTGAAATCACCTTGAAATCTAAAGTACTATAGAAAGAAATACAAGGTATTAATGTTTCTTGGTTCTTGCCCATTTCAGTGTTGCCCATTTTAGGATAAAAACGTTTTGTGGACATACATATTTTTAATATTACCAGTGTTATACTCCCTAATACCTGAAAGCAAGAGTGGTCAAAACAATAGGTGCTGGAAAGATGTTTGCTGACAACAGTGTTAAATCATATTGCAGGTTGGGTAGGGGGACAGGAGGGTCTCGGAATCGCTACTAATAATCTGATGCTTTTGTCTAATCCATTCAGTTGGTTTCAGCATGAAATATACAACTGAGTAGAAAAGGAAACAATAAGATTTATGAATACTGTATATAAATGTAATCCTTACAACAACACTGGAGATAACATTGCCCCAATTCACATACGAGAAAAATCAAGGCCCAAGGTCAGAGAGCTAGTAAGAGACACAGCTCGGATATAAACTCGGATCTGCACACTTGAACTCTCAATTGTCCCACATGGCCTATCTGATTGTGTCGCAAGTTAACTTTGTTTTATTCCATAGATGTATGTCATCGATCTCATGGGGCTATGGGAGGATGATTCAACACATCAGACAGGCAGGATGGAGTCAATACCCCAGATGCCTTTGCAGCTGCCACTAGTGATGCTACAGGTCACGCTGGGGAGACGGGCACCTGCGTTAGACACCAGCCCCAAAACATCCACTTTATCACGGCCATTCCTAGCCCGGCTGCCACCTCCACCTCCATACAGCACTGATATCAGGTCAGAAAAGCCCATGCGCCAACTTGCCGGTCCCAAATGCTCCGTTGGTATTAATATTGAATGCTGGGCTTGTTAAGAGCCTATCAGAAGCTGCTTTTGCAAATACAATGTATAACAACATCATCAACATTATGTCTACTGAAGACCTTTAAAGAAAAAAATCCCGGGCGTACTATTAGGAGCTATACAAGTGTCACTACGAGCAAGAAATAGAAAAAAGCCTCAAGCCATCAGGCTTTCAAAGACAACATAGGCTTTTAATACATCTTAGTAACAGTAGTCCTCCCTTATCTGCAATATGTTCCAGTACTTCCAGGGGATGCACACTTTGTCTAATGGATTAGACAAAAGCACCACAGATATACTATAGTTTCTTCCTATACACACATACATACCTATGAGAACATTTAATTTATAAATTAGACACAGTGAGTAACAACAACTAATAAAATTAAACAATTATAGCAATTTACTGTAATAAAAGGTATGTGAATGTGGTCTCCCTATATCTCTCTCTCAAAACATCTTATTGTACTGTATGTACAGTGTGAATGCACTGGACAAAGGGACGATTCCCATCTCAGGAAGAATGGAGTGGGATGGCCCAAAGTTTCATCACACTACTCAGAACAGTGCAATTTAAAACTTAAGAATCGTTCACTTCTGGAATTTTGCATGTAATATTTTCAGACCGCGGCTGACCGCGGATGGCTGAAACTGTGGCAAGCGAAACCATGGCTAAGGAGGACCACTAGCATTGCCGTTATTGCCCAGCTATGCAGGTAATACCAATCCTCCCATCAGAAGGAATGTTAGAAATTTATGCTAAGTGGTATTATTATAACTACGGCAAATCAGACTGCAGAAAGGCATGCTGTGTAGCTCAAGCACCAGATTTAGTTGGGCTAGAAGGTCAACTCCGGGGAGTTTAGCAGCAGAAAGAATCAAGGTTTCCAACAATTTCTGTCTCAGAACAGCCTACATGCAACTGTTAAATCAGTTAAATGATAGGCAATTATGTGACCGGCCAGAATTGATCATTGGCTTCAGAGTTCATCATGAGCTTTCTAAAGTACATAAATGAGAGAAAACACATGTCCTGTGAACATCACCTTATTCTGATAATGAAGGGTCCAGAGAAGAATACAGCTCTGGTATAAAAAGTGATGGAAATATTTCCTAAATCCTGCTCCTGGCCTCCCTTTCCCTGGCCAAGTGAGTAGACTCTACCAACTGGTAGAAGATTGAATGGTAAGTTTTTGTTTTAGTTTTTTGTTTGTTTTAAACCAGGCTCTCCACATGTCTACTTGCTGCTTATAGACCCAAAGCTGCTGGCCCCTGAACTTGTATCATTCCTCATTGCTGGCTTTGAGTATTGGCCCAGAAATAGGGAGCAATGACCTTGAAGACACAATTATTATAGAGGACAAAAGTTCAGAATGACTGGGAAAAGTATTATTGTAGTAAGAATCTTTTTTTTTTCTTTCTGAAAGTAAGGAGTTGAGCACAAGGCGAATACAGGCTCTTACAAACATCTGGATGGAAGTTGATTACAGCCTAACCGACTTGTCACGGCAATTCTTGATGATGACGACTAGTTTGGTTTATAAAGCTTTTTCACACACATTAGCCCGTGACATCCTTACCACTGTGCCAGGACACTGGGCACGCTTCCACTGGTGCCGGGAGCGGCTGCACACCCACCTGTTTGGCCTGATTGACACAGCGCATGTACTGGCTGGCCAGCGCAGAGCAGCGGAGGGTCTGCTGGGTGTTCTGGCGGTAGCACTGGAGAATCTTGGCCTGCAGATCCGCACAGACCGGGTGAACCTCATACCGCCTGCAAACAAAAACAGGGATCGCTGAGGCAGATGGTCTTCAGTCAGAGTAAAGGTCGAGGCCAAAGAATGTATAAAACATTAAATAAGATAAATGTTTCAAATGTAGAAAACAAAGTTTAAGAGAAATCATTTTCTTCAACCTTGAAGAATACACAAGGTAAACAATTTCTCTGAAATTAGTTCCATTAGCTGACACAACCACAAGCCTCTCTGGACACTAAAACCTTCCCGCCAGACCAAAGCCCGGACCAGGCAAATGGCGCTCATACTCTTGGGCACAGTCAGCCAGACCAGAAGCCCGGGAGCCGTACCTTCTCTCTTCCACCCCAACACCCACCGGGTCACAAAGTTCGACCCCCTACATTCTGGTTTCTTTCCCCATACACACTGTCCTCACATTTCTATCCTGGATTCTGTGACCTCCCAACTGCACTCTCTGTCTCTCAGCTTTCACCTCCAGCTCCTGCCTTCCAGAAGGTTCTAATACATAAATCTGAGACAGCTTTCTAAATAAAATGCAAGGTCAACCAGCAGGTCTTCATTGGGTTCCTGCCGACTCTTTAGCCTTCATTCCCCACGTGCTGCAGTCTGACCAAACCATTTCCGGGTTTGGTTCTCACGTGTCCCTTCACATCTTAGCTCATGTGGCTCTTGATTTCGGGAATGCTCTGCACCCAAACTCCCATCCATACATGTGGAAAATACCTACGCGTCTTTTAAGTGTAACTGTCTCTATACAGCTTTCACTCCCTCTCCCATCATGGTAGAGTCTACCCCTCTCTATGGTGAGCCCCGCTGACCTTGTATTAACGTCTTTCAGTCTTTCACCGGGCACTTAATGCTGACTATAGTCTATGTACACTATGCGCACTTACTAGCCTACATTTACTAGGATGCAAATCCCAAGGAGAACTGTCTTATTTTCTTTGTGACCTCAGCTACTGAAAAGGATACCTCTTAGAGAAGTCATGCAATTAGTTGTTGAGAATACAAATGGGTGGAGAGAAAAAAAAATTTTAATTCCTGGGCTCACATTTTACTAATTATATATACTTACAAATCTCAAATTTTAGTTAGATTGCTTTCAGTGAATATGCAGTACCTAGCTTAAGTGCTTCCAAAAAAGTTTATCATATAGACTTGAGAAATGATAACAAAATAAATCAAATGAATTATACAAACCAAAATGAAATAGTCTTAAGATGGTAGAGGAACTTTGATTATAAGAACTAAACACAAAGAAAACACATACTATTAACACTTTTAATCTAGGAATTCATATTTTTTTTTTCAAATTAGTTTTGCTTAATACAAAAGGCTTCCAGTCTCTCATACCAGTTCTTTTTTTGAAATTTAAATTTTGTCATTGCCATAGTAATCTTGAAATAGCATTATTTTTAAATTTAATGGATTCTAAAAAACCCCTAGAGAACACAGGAGGACTATATCCCATCAATAAAGAAACCCCTGGGTGACAATTTGTCTCCTCATTACTTTTATCCAACACACTAAGCCAATATATATTTTGCTACAATAGAATACTGAAATGCAAACCACGTTACTGGTCCCCGAGGGAATTTACTTCTTATTACCCTCTAAGGAAAGTAGACACACAGGGGAAAAATAATCCCACAAATTTTACATAGCTTTGCTTTTACTTTTTTATTCATTCCCTCACTGCTCTGCCAAATATCTAAGAACAGAACTGAAATCCAATCCCAGGAGTTTCAATTCTCTTTAAGATTTCAAAGTTCAGATGTCTGTGGATTTTTCTGGACATGGATTTCCTTAATCCCCTGCCGTGAGCATCAGCATCTAAAAGGAGTCAGCTGTGCTTCCAAGAGCGGAGGCCCAGACTTCAGCAAGACGCACATCTGGGTAAAGGCTGAGTGAAATATGACTTCGAAGAGGTCAGCCCAACCTCGCACACACACGACTAATGCCCATATTAGTTCCCAGGAAAGCAGGAGTATAAACACATTTATACTCCTAGTATTGAGGAACACCCTCTGCCCAACATATCTTAGCTTTAAAAGGGGAATGGGGAGAGGAGGCGAGAACAACTCTGACCAGATATATAGCCCTTCCCTGTTACCTAGAAGAAAAAACTGTGAAAAATGAGCTTCCACACTCTGCACATCCGACAGAAGATGGGCTTTTTGCTTTTAAAAAGACGATTCACAGTGGGACTCATCTAATGCTATGAACTCCTTAGAAAGAGGTCATTTAAGTTGTATATAAGCATTTACCCTGCGTTGAGCTATTTATCATGCAAGTTAAAGTCCATGAGTTATTTATCTTTTGAAATGTGTCAAAACATACTTTTACCACAAATCAATGCTACTCACTCCCAGGGCCCTTGACTTCCTATCCAGTGGTCTGGAGCGTGAGCATGTGTGTGTGTGTGTGTGTGTGTGTGTGTGTGTGTGTGTGCGCGCGCGCGCGTTAAGATATCTGAAAATTTTTTGTATACTTTTCAACCTGTATTGGTGAGTAGATGGCAGAAAGGGGGGAAGGAGTGGAGGATCAACATAACTGTTCCCCAGTTCCTGGAGGAGACTCTGGCACATTTTTCTTGGATTAATCTATAGGGCAGCGCTGCCTCGTATTGATCTGCAATGCTTGTTATGCTGCCCTAATGCAACATTTTCACTTTGGGAAAATGCTAAATGAGATTACGGTCTAACATTAGAAAGCCATAAAACACAAGCCATGGCACCTTCCATTCAGGAAAAGGATTTCAAAGACATTTCCAATACGCATTATGGTAAACCTCCATACAGTCTTTGTGTCAGCAATTGATTTTTATTGACGGCTTTCATTCCTGCTGATGGAAAAAGCCTCTATGAGGCAAAAATAACAAAAGGCAGAGTTTCAAGATACCTAAGAAGATAAATTAAATCTTCGCTGCAAGAGACATTTAAACAAATTAATTACTTTGCATGGAAATAAGATTTAGAAAGAAATAGTGAAGGACAAATGTTAAGAGAAAGATAAAATATAAATTTGAGAATTCAGAATAATAAAGAAGTGAGGGACAGAGTAGCTATCCCAAAACACATTTAGCAAAAAAAAAAAAAAATTGGTGAAATATAATCAACATTTTAAAATATATATTCATCGAAAACAATGAAGAAAAATATCCACCTTTGAGACAGCATGGCGGGACCTGGAAAGTATTATGCTAAGCGAAATAAGCTAGTCAGAGAAAGACAAGCATCACATGATTTCACTCGTATGTGGAATCTAATGCACAAAATAAACTGATGAACAAAACAGATCCAGAGACATAGAAGCATGGAATGGAACAAAATGACAGATCTCAGAGGAAGGGGAAGAGATTAACCACAGAACTTATATGTATATATGCATAACCCATTGACACACACAATAGTGTGGGGAAGGCCTTGGGGGAGGGAGGAGTGGGGAGCAGAGAGGGGTTAATGGCAGAAAAAAAGGGGGCATCTGTAATACTTTCAACAACAAAGATAAATTAAAACAAACAAGAAAAAACATGAAAAAGTCCAGTTTAGTGGTTACTTGAAATTATTGAGACTTTGGATGGATCCTTTCACATGTGATTACAATACTATTTTGTTATAGTATTAATGTAATAAAATAATGTTAATACTAATATTCATTTAAAAGGCAGCTAAAAAAATATAGCCAAGTATTTTTTTTCATGATGCTGACAGGCCCACTGTAGAAACTTAAAGATACACATCTAAGCTCTTTCTAATTTTTCAGTGCTTAAATAACATGGCGATAAATTATTACTATTGTTTCTGATGATTTTTGTGCAATAGCTTCCGGTAAGATTAATTAATTGGTCAAAGAGAAATGAAAACACTGTTGTAAAATGAAGCGGAGAGCAGCAGTGTTCAGAGCCCCCTGCCTTGAGCCTCTAACCACATTTATACTCCAGCACCTGTTTAGAGCTGTTGGTTTCGCGGCTGCCTCTCCTACTTGTATGTCTTTGAAACTTCTTCAATGTGGGTCTGAGCTCTATATTTCCAAGGAAACTACTTACCCATCTTTTTAGTTCGACCAGTATAAATGGCTATAACAAGGTAACTTCAGAGAAAGAAAAAATATGGAAACAGCTCTCCTCATACTATTCCCCACACAGAAGACGACAGAAGTCCTCTATGACAGTTAGCAGCCTTAATTCCTAAAGCTCTTGGGCACACAAAAGTCATTCATTATAAGTGCATAAAAAAGGATCCTTCTCCTATATTTGGACCAGTAAGTACCCTGAGCTGGGGAATGGGAGAGAGGGGACAGAGAGGAAGGAAGGGGAGGATGGATGGATGGATGGATGGATGGATGGATGGATGGATGGATATGAGAACAGCTGGCACTAAAAGGAGAATTCTGATTTTCAACAGGTTGCGACAGACAATGCATCTTTCATGGGATCTGGTGGTCTCATAAAACGGTATCTACCCCATTAAAAGCAGGCACACAAGACTGCCATGCTGAGTTAAATCTTGAGCTCTACTGTCTATGGCACAATGCAAGACCTCTAATTTTATTCTCTACTAAAGGTTTCATTCAATGTTAAGCCCAGTGGTCAGGATTTCTGCTTTTCTTTTACAACACAAACTAAAGCTACTGAGCACATTTCCAATATTTAAAAATATGTAATAACTTCCTCATTTCTCTTATCATTGCAATAAAGCTATTATAAAATGCATTATAAGGGAAGTATTTCTCAAATGTATTCTATTAACATTTTTTCATTTTAAATTTTACCTTAAATTACAATATTCTAATATTAGTTCTCAGAATAAAATGTAAAGTCTCTAACAATGCAAGATCTGAAAAACGACTTAATTTCAAGCTTCTCTGACATTCTTAACAACTGCTAACCATCTTTATTAATGATGTAGCTATTTGAGCTGTAATCAAATTTCTACAATTACACTTCAGAGGTCAAATATCTCCAAAATTTTTCTTTGTTTCAATTTGTCTCCATACACACTTTGCTATAAAATCTTAAAAAATAAAACATAAAACCAGAAGGCTTTTTTAAACATTTATTTTCTAAAATGATGAATGCTAGCTGTGAGGTTGTGTATCATCTCAACACAGAAACACCAGAGGGGCCTCTATTGTTATGAGGAGGGAACACTGGCTTTGGCTACACCTGGTCCAGCACTTAGTTCAATGAACCCACCAAGCTGATAGGAGATGGTTACTCACCATGAGTGTCATACCACTCAACCAGCAGATTCAACTTGAGTGTGGTAAAAAGAGAAACTCAGCTTCGAGTCTACAGAACTCTATCCTATAAACTCAAGGCCTCAAAGAGCACTATCTGTAAAAATATTGTTAATATTAATCTACTTTCAACTCTGGGAAAAGATGTCAGAACCCTGCTCACTAATGAGGATGCAAAGGAGATGGTGACCTCCAAGCAGGGAGGGGAAAGCACTGCCAGTCTTCCTCCAGTTTTTAGGATCCCGAGAGTAAAAGTCATTCAACCAGGAAGATCCCAAAGACAGGACTTCTGGTCACCCACCCAAATGAGACAAACAATGCAGGGCTGTACACACAAAGGTACACTGCTCTTAGACCAAGAGGCCTCACGTACACCAGTATCTGAGCAAGAACACACTAGAATACATGGTGAATGAAAAAATTTCCAATTTTGCAACACATGTTTCTTCCTTATTCAGTAATATTGGCTACTTGGAAATAATGGGGCAGTTAGGGCAAACTTATGAGAGGAGTGGGAATGTGGTAGCAGGTGACCACATGGAGGCTGGTGGGGTTGGCTGGCACTGTCACTCTACAATGGGGATCCCCAGTGCCTGGCTCCTTTTCCTGAGCAGGAGACCCTTACTCTATTCCTCACAGAGAACCCTGTAGCACCTTGCCCACCTCCCCATACTCTGGGTGGGATCCTGCTAAGTGGGCTCACCCTGCCTAGTTCTGGATGTAAAAGAATAAGGCCACCATCTGCTGTATCTCCAGAGAACAAGGGCCCGACTCTTGTTTTATAAATAATTTCTTAAAATCTGGTGACTTAGGCTAAACACAACTTAAATGTTAGTAAAAAATTTTTCCAGAAAATCTTTCCAAGTAATAATGTCATTGACAAATATTAATTCAGTTGAGAAGATATGTCTGAAGTCAGGCATCTGGTATGAGGCAGGAAAAAAAAATCAATAAGTTGGCTGATTTCTATTTTCCACCATACCATGGTATTCTTGGCATATCTGGGCTATGTGCTACAAGGTTCATATCTCTAAAAAGTAAGATAGTCCGGCTGGTGTGGCTCAGTGGTTGAGCGTCAACCTATGAACCAGGAGGTCATGGTTTGATTCCCGGGCATGTGTGTGGGCTCATTCACCATTAGGGGGTGTGCAGGAGGCAGCTGATCAATGATTCTCTCTCACCATTGATATTTCTATCCCTCTCCTTCTTCTCCCTTCCTCTCTGAAATCAATCAGCATTGTGTACAAGGCAGAAGGGAGATGACAGGAAAGTAGTAAATAAGAAAATGGGCAGGAAAGAAAGGGAGGCCGTGGGTTATGTCAGTTCAATATCCTTTACTGAGTGCCTATTATATGCCAGGCTGTGCATGTATGTGCGTGCATGTGCATATATGGTCGTGTGTGTGTGCATGTTCGTGTGCATATATAGGGCAGAGGGAGAGACAACCATCCACAAGAGCTGCTACAATGGCATGTACCAGGCAGTGAGAAAAATATGAAACGGGGGGAATGAATCTGGATGGAGATGATTGGAAAAGGTCTCAGATGAGATGCAAAAATCGCAGTCGGGTCTTGAAGACTGGGGAGAACCTCGGCAGTTAGGGTGAGATGGAAAGGCATTCCAGACAGAAAAGTGAAAGGAAGGCAGTGGAGGACAAGAGAAGAAAAGGTTGGAGTTAGAGGCAGTGCCATCACTAATAGACTAAAGATTCCTATGGAAATTTACATAGAGATCAGAAAGCTCAACCACATTCGACAAGGACATGTTCTGCAAGTAGACGAAGGAATCCCCATCAGTGCAGCAGTAAGGAAGGCTGTGCTCACAATGAAGTGGGTGGTCCCTAGAAGCTGGGGATGACCCCGGCTGACCCCCGACAAAGACTCAGGGACGTCAGTCCTACGCCTGCAGGAGAAGGAACTAAACTCTGCCAACAATCTGCATGAACCTGGAAGCAAACTCTCCCCAGGCCTCCAGACAAGAACCCACGCTGGCTGCCCCCTTGATGCCAGTGTTGTGAGACCCTAAAAGCACAGACCTGGGTGCGACTACCTGGACATGAGGCCTACAGAACCGTGAGATAGGTCATAAATGCCTTTGGTGTTAAGCCACTTAGCCCTAACCGGTTTGGCTCAGTGGATGGAGCATCGGCCTGTGGACTCAAGGGTCCCAGGTTCGATTCCGGTCAAGGGCATGTACCTTGGTTGCGGGCACATCCCCAGTGGGGTGTGTGCAGGAGGCAGCTGATCGATGTTTCTCTCTCATCGATGTTTCTAACTCTCTATCCCTCTCCCTTCCTCTCTGTAAAAAATCAATAAAATATATTTTTTAAAAAAGTGTGTGCTCAGAAGTTGAGTACATAGGGAAGGTTGTGTGAAAAAAGGAGTTTTCAACAGATTTTTAAAGAAAGGCAAAGGGGGGGGGGGTCCAATACACGCAGACGTGACGTGACTGAGGAGAAAGAATGGATCTATTGGTTAAAGCCGAAAGTCCACATACAGAATCTGAAACGTGAGGTTGGGAGTGCAGGAGGAGTGGAAGGAGACTGATTGGTGGAAAACCTCAGGAGCCAGACGAGGCATCTGAGAGTATGGGAATTCTTCTCGGTAAGAAAGGGAGCAGGGAATGGAAAAAAGGATTCTCCTCTCAAAGGTGTCAGGCATTGGTGACAGAGAACAGACACAGGCATGGAAATGGGGTGCACAGGGGTGTCTCAGAAGGTGCAGGGGACTCCTTCACAGGAGATGCTCAAGGGTGGCAAGGAACAGGCCAGAGACCCTCCTATACCCCCAAGTTGTACTTCCTGTTACGGCACATGGTCAAATATAAAGTAAATGTACTTAAGGCAGGGGCATATCTGTGCATTGGCTGTAGGTCTTGTCCTCACACTTACACTCACACTGGTGTCTGGAACGTGCAGTGCTTGAGCCCCCTTCTTGCTTTCCAAAACAGACATGTGCTAAAATTATTGGCTGGTTAATGGTTAATGGAAAATGGAGAAAGCTTGATAGAAAATGCATTTGAAAAATAGGAGTTTATGGATATTGGTCAACTATAATTACTTACTCTGCATATGCTCAAAGTTCAATTTAAAATCATTTAACATATATATACTGATAATGTGCATAAAATACAGTTAAAGCAATATACAACAATTGGTAACAGCAGTTGCTTCCAAGGAAGAGACTTGGGTAAGAGGTCACAGACTTAAAGAGGTTTACTTTGCATGTGATATTCAAATTTTCTATCATGGACATATGTTACTTATCAAGAAATAATTCATTTTTAAGATTACAATGCAATGTGTGTGTGTGTGTGTGTGTGTGTGTGTGTGTGTGTGTTTTGTAGGCCCTGAGAAATTTCTATTAGGAAGTCTGCTTTCTGTCAAGATGCCTAACCACTAACATCCATTTCTATGGGTTCTGTGGCACAAATAGAAGACCAATTGAAAACACTGAGACACCAGACATGAAACACCACATGTAAACTCTACAAAAAGACAAAAATGTAGACTGGGAAATAACTGAAATAATTCAACATACCTTCAAACATGTCAACCTTCAGCACAAGCCCTTCCGATTTACTATCTCAGCAACCTCGTGAGAAAATATACCCACATAAGTCACAGGGTAAACCATTGGGAGTGAAATGTAACATGAGGTTTGAAAAGCCTGGAAACTCTCTATCCATGAAATTCTTCTCTCTTTATTGCTCTCTCTCGACCTCCCTTCCTCTTAATTGTGAGTAATCTCCAAAGCCCAGGTCTTTGCCCTAATGCTCTCCTAAGGTTCTTGGTGAAGTTATCTTTCCCTCTTTGGGGGGTTCTCCTGTTGCTTTGGGTGTGACTGGATGGGTTTTCCAGTTGCTTCCATCAGAAAGTAGCTGTGTGATCTCAGGTTTCTTTGGACTTCAGCTCTTCATAAAATGCACAGATAGTAACCCTACCCACCTGATGCCAGGCCTAGATCTGACGGTCTTCTTATATCCTTCAAAACTCTAAGATCTCTAGACTAAACATCAACTGAATACATTCAACTTACTTGATTTCCATTTCTTATCCAAACAAGATCCACCCTCCCCCTGCTCCACTGGCAATATTGGTAGTTCATCATCATGCATTAAATTTTGGCTCCTTTGCTCTTACTTAATACTCTATATACAAAAAGTTACTGAGAATGTAGCTCTTCCTTTGAAAAGTCCTACTTCCAACTTTCCTCAGTTTCCCCATCATTACCCTACGCCCGTGGTTGGCAAACCATGGCTCGCAAGCCACATGCAGCTCTTTGGCCCCTTGAGTGTGGCCACGAAGTTTCAATCGCACTGTACGTGCACGCCCGCACGTGGTATTTTGTGGAAGAGCCACATTCAAGGGACCACAGTTTGCCGACCACTGCACTAAACACATGCCCTATGAGTGCCAACCTCTCCTAGGAGTCAATCAGGATTCTCCACCTCCCATAACCAATGTGACTTCCCAAATACTTCCCCTATCCCTTGCCTCATCACAAGTGTCTGTTTGCGGTGCTGGGAGTAAAAGAGCTCATGGAAACTTTGGCTAAACCACTCTTGACCTAGTCTGGCCTCCAAGTGGAGGACAGACAGTGACAGTTGCAAGGTTGTTTCCAAACATAATCTAACAGGAACCAGTAGAATAGCCGAAGGGCACAACTACACATATTCCTAATGTCCACTTCCCAAGCCATGTTATCAAATTATAGAACCATTCTCTGATTTTTACTTTTCACTTGTGCGCAAGGGCACTATCTACAACAGTGGTAAGTTTCCATAGGAACTAAATTCATTTCAAAGGGCTTGAACAAAAAGAGGCGTTTTTAAAAAGTGTACAAATAACGTCACTTTGCATCTTTGAAACTCAGAGAGTATTATAAATATTAATCTCTTAATTCCCTGAAAGTCCCTGGAAATGAGAAGAAAGTCTCTTTGCATTTGGGAAATAGATATTTTTAAGGTGACTGGTAGGGGAAAGCATAACTCAGAAGGTGAGTTGCTAACTTACAATCTGCTTCATCTCTAGCTTTTAAGCACAACTAATCACACACTAACACTATTTGCCAATTTTTGGAAGACAAGTACACTATGAATTCAAGTAGCTAATGTTTCCCTACTTAATACCCTATAAATAAAGGATGTACCTCCAAAGCATTATATATCTAATAACAGTGGAAGTTTAGGTGGAGTGTATGATAACATTAAACTGTATGTGCATTTCTGGAACACCCATTATTCCTTCATTTAAAAATTCTAGCATGTTCCTTTTTTGTTTGTTTGTTTGTTTCTGATTAACTAAAATATTCAGTACTGATACCATCAGAAGTTATTAAATTCCAGTACATCATATAATCGCAACCCCTTTTGGGGTTACTTATGGATTTGAGCATTTTTCAGAGGAGGCAAGATTTAGCAAATGGGCTTAACACTATAGGTTGCTGCTAAGACTTAAGTTAACAAGACCAGCCATGAAATATAGAAAACAAACTACTACATACACATATTCTCCAAATGATGGGCCTTATCCTTGAGCGTATTTCCGGGGTGGAATCTCAGTGATTCCCACATAAAGGAAAAACCACGCATCTCTCGACGTGCGTCCTGGGCTGGATTCACCCTGCTGAGCTCCATTAGTTCACGCCTTCCAAAGGGCTCCATTTCAGCAGTGTTCATGTAAGCCACTGCACACAGCACCAATCTAAGAGCCTGCCTGCCTTTCCAATGTCCCTTACTACAGCTCTCAGTAGAATGGTTCTGGAGAAAAGTCATATAACCAGGAATACTCGAATTGTTATAAATTCATAAGCAGACACTAAATTCTGCCAACCATGTATTTACATTTCTGTGGCAAATTCACTCTGGCCCTCTTTGCAACGAATGTTTCATGCTATCTCCAACTCCTCAAAATTCTCACCCTTTTCACTCTTGGCCATATTTCTATTTTTCACTGAGCAAAACAGACATCAAGAGCTTGCTCCCTGTTCTTCCCATCATAAGATCTGAACCTGCAACTTTTCTGTTGCTACTTAGAGGAACAGTGCCTCTCATAAAAAGAAAGCCATCCCTACACATGGGTCCAGTTCTTACCTCCCTGCTAGCCCGCTGTCAGTGGGATTTCCCCCTCCTTGTGTCTTCACCTCCTTCTCCACTAGGTCACATACACTGGCACTGCAACATTCTCCAGAACAGGGCTGGCTGATAGACCGTCCTACACCCTGGGCACCCTCTCAATTCTCACTGCCACCGTGTCAGCCGGTGTGGCTGTGTGGGAGAAGGGTGACGTGTAGGGAAGAGGAGCCAAACTCTGCTGGGAGACAGATGCTCCTAACATCCACACTGAAAATGCTCCACACCTTCTCAGTCTAACACAATGGTCACAGCCACATACTGTTACTGATCATCGGAAATGTGACTAATGAAAAGTAATGCATTTGAGATTTTACCCCATTTTATTTAATTAACTTGTTAAAAAATATATTTTTATTGATTTCAGAGAAGAAGGGAGAGAGAGAGAGAGAGAGAGAGAAATAGAAACACCAATGATGAGAGACTCATTGATCAGCTGCCTCCTGCATGTCCCCCACTGAGGATCCAGCCCTCAACCTGGGCATGTGCCCTGATTGGGAAGCGAACCGGGACATTCTGATTTATAGGTTGACACTCACCCACTGAGCACACCAGCCAGGCTAAATTTTACCCATTTTAATAAATGTAAATCAAAACAGTCACACATGGTTATTGGCTAACATTTCGTTGAAAGCACAGCTCTGGCAAGTATCTTCACAACTGCTGCCTCCACCTCCTTACCCTCTATTTGTTCTCTTCTATCCACACCAAAGTGGCTTCCCCTCAACCATGAAATAAAATGGCTCCTTGCTAAAGTCAGACACCTCCAGGTAGTCAAATCCAGTAGTTTTTTTATTTTTATTTTAAGAGAGATAAGAATCGAGAGATAGAAACATCAATGAGAGAAACATCAATCGGCTGCCTCCCGAAAGCCCCACACTGGGGATTGGGCCCACAACCTGGAGATGTGCCCTGACTGGGAATCGAACTGTGACCTCTTGATTCCTGGGTTGATGCTCAACCACTGAACCACACTGGCCAGGCGCCAAATCCAGCATTTTTGTTGTTGTTGTTCATCCTCACTTGAGGATATTTTTCCATTGATTTTTAGAGAGGGTGGAAGGGAGAGGGGAGAGACAGAGAGAGAAACATCAATGTGTGAGAGAGATATCGATTGGGTGCCTCCCAGGTTAAGCCTGCAACCAAGGTACACGGCCTTGACTGGAATTGAGCCTGGGACCCTTCAGTCTGCAGGCCGATACTCTAGCCCAGGGGTCCTCAAACTACGGCCCGCGGGCCACATGCAAATACAAATATTGTATTTGTTCCCGTTTTGTTTTTTTACTTCAAAATAAGATATGTGCAGTGTGCATAGGAATTTGTTCATAGTTTTTTTTTAAACTATAGTCCAGCCCTCCAACGGTCTGAGGGACAGTGAACTGGCCCCCTGTTTAAAAAGTTTGAGGATCCCTGCTCTAGCCACTGAGCCAAATCCAGTAATTTTTAGTAGACGTCTTATAGGATACGTCAGCAACCACTTGTTCAAGTGAATGAGTCCTCTTTTTTGAAAGGGGATTTCAGCCTTCAGAGATGCTGACTCTGACTCCCACAGGTGACTCCAGGTGACATGCTCTCACAGCACCCGATAGCGTGTGGCGCGACTACACTTGCGGAGTCATTTTCCCATTAGACTCTGAGGCCCAGGAGAGCAAAACCAGTGTATGTCCCATTTAGTGCAGTAGTCCCAGTGCCTAACACAATCTGCCAAAGTCCACAGGCCCCTCAGACCTTTCCGCACGGAGCCCCTGGGTCCCCTCTCAGTTCTCACTGCCACCGTGTCAGCCAGTGTGGCTGTGTGGGGAAGAGGAGCCAAACTCTGCTGGGAGACAGATGCTCCTAACATCCGCATTGGAGCCAAGATCAGCTTTTCCAGTAAAGCAGCATGGCCATCGTTAGCTAGGTGCTCGAACAGTCACTGCTTTTCCGTTAGCCATTTGCTAGGATGGTGAACACAGGATCTGGCATCTAAAACACACCTGTCCAAACCCAGGCTCCACTCTTCACTTGCTATGGGAGCTGGAGCAACTTGCTCAGTCTCTCTAAGACGCGACTTTTTCATCGGTTCCCGCTGTTTAGGTCTGCCGTAAACATCAGTAAGGTTATGCTCATGCTCGCAACACAATGCCTGGCACATAGTAAGCTTTAATTAATTGCTATTATTATTATTTCAACTAATAAAATCTAGTAAGTTATTCTGGAACCTAACTGTTATCACTTTATTTCCAAAGGAAAATGGGTTTCCACTTTCAAACAGCCAGCTTGGAATCCATGTTTTAGAATACAAGCCATGTGAGAGTTGTGACTGTTCACAAACTGGAAGGTGCCCCCAGAGTGTTTGGGTGGCGGCAAAGGAGGCCCCTGCCTGTGTGGCGGGTAAGGCATGACAAGCTGCACTCCTGTTAAAAATCGAACCTCCCGCCTGGGGTGTGTAAATAACATAACCCTCTGTCTTTTTTCCCCACAGCTAAGTCCTCACGGGGAGCAACAGTCCTCCCTGCGAACAAATGGACTTGTAGGTGCAGTAATTACGGTTGGCACAGACTTGCCCACTGCTGGTGGCAGGGCTGCTACTTGCAGTGAGGGGACTCAGTGACATCGATGGCAAACTGCTTTAATTCGCTTTAAAGTGACAACATCCTGTCTAATACAAGTTGGACATTTCAAGAATAATGAACAGCGCACGGCTGAAGTTCTACTACCATGAAACCAGTGCTCAGGCCAGGGGCTGGGTTCAGCTCTCTGTGTCCTCAGTGTCATAAATGCCACTTTGTAAAGGAGCTGGCAGTCCTCAGCAGGAGGCCCAGAAGCGCCAGCGTTAATTAAAAATGTCAGATAACACTTCAGTTTATTCACAGTGAGATCTGTTCCCCTGCCCCACCCCCCAAAACTTTAACCAGCAAAGGACATTCAGAAACAGTGAGGAATATGCGAGCACTAACGCTGATGTCACTTTCAAATGGTTTAAGACACACAGGCACTGGCTGTGAGAACCCCGCCACCCAGGTCGCAAGCAGGGATCAGGATCGGGGAGAGAACGGGATGGAAGGATTCTCTTTTCTGTAATACCGGATGCCCAGGAAACCCAGATCAGAAATCAAAGGTGCCTGCACGCAGCCTTTGTGGAGGACAAGTGAGACCTGGAACACTGCACAGAATAAAACCACAACGGATACCGCGACGGGTGCTGCTCACACGTTAGTCACATGTGACTAACCTAGGATGTAAAAAGCTTGTCAAATGTCAAGTTCTGTTATTTCATTTCACATGTCACAGTAAGAGGCACAGAATGGCTGTGGCTATGTAGCACATTGAGTAGAAATTTTAGATGCATCTGCCTAATGCCATCAAGGCGGGCCGCCAGGAGCGGCTGCCACCCCAGCCCCGCCGATCTCAGGACTGAGGGTCCCGATGAGGCAGATCGGGGTGCTGCTCAGGACGATAACTTCAGGTCAAGGTCCGAGTAACTGGTTTGTCATCTAAACTGGACACAGTAATGAGATAACTTTTTTATTTATTACAAGCACTCACAATGAAATAAAGCACTGAGGGCTTTTAGTAACACTTTCAACATGAGAGTAAATCAACTGTCATATGAATTTCTACCAGGGACCATCAAGTGCACCGCTTTTTACCCCCAGCTTAGGCTGCAAGGGCCACTGTTTAGGCTGAAGAACCGTTTGACGGGAGGAGGTCTGCTGCTCCCCGTCTTTAAGAAAGGTCATCTGACTGTAGTCTTTATGGCCCTATTTGTAAACGAAGGCTTCTGCCCATGAGACGCCACTTCTGAAATGTACTCAAGGTTAATATCTTTACATGTATTACAAATGCTAATCAAAGTGGAGTGTAAATGTTCTCTTATTCATTTCTAAGAAAATGGCAGATATGACTGCACACTAAGGACATTTGCCAACAGCTGTGTCTACCCTGATATTTTTTAGGTCCCTGCAAATGCCAATCACAGTCTCACTGATGCTCAGGTAGCCTGAAGCAAGGGAGAGACACTCTCCTACTAGGAACCACACCAGGACAAGAGGGAACGAAGTAAAGAGTCCTCCGGTTTTGTGGTACAGTGGAACCTCGCTTCTCCTATGTCTCCCATCTCGAACAATTCGCTTCTCAACCTGACAACCCTCTCATGCTGATAACCTGTATGATCAGTCAGCATCTCCCAGGTGACAAACAAAGGAGATAAGGCCCAAATATGAGTCATATTACCACTTGTTAAAATATCAGGATATTGGTTTTGTTGTTTGTTTTCTGTTGCTGCTTATAATTATTGTGAAATTTTTATTTTTTACTGTACATTTCCTTTCCTTTTTGTTAAATTTTCATTTATATTTCATGATCTTTTTGTTTTTAAACTGTTTATTTATATATTAAACAGTACATTAGACATGTACTGTATATAAGAGGTTAAAACGGACTCATGTGGTCTGGAATGGATTCATTTAATTTACATTATTTCTAACGGGAAAAAATGATTCGGTTTTCAAACAGCCTTCCGGAACAAATTAAGTTCGAGAAACGAGGTTCCACTGTATTTCATTTCCCTGAACCTGCCGGTAGGAGGAAAAGTGAAAAGAGAAGAGCTACTAAATTGCATTATATGGCCTTTCTGGAAGTCTTCTTCCACTCCTTTGTCCCCTTCCTCTTCCTTTCCCCAGGCTTCCGATTCCTGGGCGAGGCACTGCCAATGATCAGCTAAACAGATTTTTTACATAGGCTTCTAACGCAGAGGAAGCACATACAAAGGAACAATGCCAGCTCCTCATGCCTATGCCAATGACAGAGATCACTAGTCAATCATGCCGCTCCAGGCCGAGCCTTGTCACAGCCCCGGATCCTCAGCAAGACGCTGCAGGGAGTGACTGCGTCAGGCAGAGCTGGTGCCTGGGACCAGACTCACTGGCCTCCCCTGCACTGTTTCCCTGGATAGAGGCAGCGTTGGGCTGGCCCTCTCGGCTTTGCTCTCCAGGGGCCCTGCAGGGAAGGCTGAGTGTTTTGGGGCTGAAATTCGCGAGAGGCCTGGCTTCCTTCCAAGGAGTACTTTGCCGTACAAAACCCAAGGTTTCTGAAAGTCAGAAAGAGACCAGATAATAACCCTTTCTGACTCATTCCACATCCCTCTAAAAGGCAAGCAAAGCCAGCAAAAATCATCTGGGCTCAGCAGTCTGTTTCTTTACTTCCTGGAGAAGAAGAACAGAGAGAAGAAGAGTAGGTTCCTATTAACGTTTAAGCCCCGGTGGTAACTGACTGTTTTTAAGGCTGACTTGAGGTCCGACTGATACTGTCACCACTCTCCTTTATAAAGGCACACGTTTAGCAGAAAGTTTCGTGGCAGTCACTGGACGCCTGCATGAGCATTTTAGGAGTACTTTCCCCATATATTAACATACTCGTTCATTTGGCTTCGAATTTCATTGCTCTCCTGCTCCAGAAAGCCCTTAAGGACACCATCTAGCATCCAACCTTCGTCATTTGGCTCCCCCACCTCAGAGCGGGACTTCCTGAGCATCTCACTGCCTGCGGTTACAGGTTACGGGCCAAATGCGATTCTCCCAGGCTGCCTGTGCTTTCTGCTTACGACGGGACTCCCTGGCCGCTCTGAGCCCTTCCAGGAACAGGAGTAGGAGCCTTCCAGGCAACAAGGAGCTATTAGCCGTAACCTGCTTGGGCCACGGCCACGTTCTGCTCCCAAGGATCACTCACACATGCTGCGGCCTGTATTCTTTCAGTCTATCGCTCAAGACAGGCCTGTCTCCCACACGTGCACAAAGGACCCCCTGCATAAAGGAAGTAGCAGAAGACCAGAGAATGGCAAAACCCTGCCAGAATTTAATGATAGATGGCACATAAAGGCCTCAAAATAATCTGGAAAATAAAAATGGAGGTAGGTTCTAATGGCTAGAAGTGTGGCTTTGCCTGGAAAACAGACAAGCTGAAAAAGACACACAGGGCTCTCTGTCTATACCTGGGAAGGTGGGATTTCTCCCGTGTGTGTGCTCGGCGCTGGTCCCCACAGCTGTGGGCTCTTGAGAAAATGCTAGTTGCAGGAGGCGGCCATAGAAAGGATAGCACTCGCCTGCTTTACAGAGAGTTGAAAAGATGTACGTAATTTTCCTGGGGTCCCAAGCTTCTCCCCTCCTTTTCCCTTTTTTGCCATTACCCATAATGTGTTTGTCCGAGGGATAAACAGAGACGCCTTCCCCCATCCTCATATTTGCTTAAAGAAAAACACAGCTGCCTTTCTTGCATATTAAGACACAACTCAAACTAGAGAGATCGAACAAAGATTTCAAAGGGAAGGAAAGTTTTCACAGCATAAAAGACACTCCACCAAACCAAAGTGCATTGAAACTAAAAAACCGAGGCAAAGTAATGACTATTCTCCTTGGGGACAAAAGTCCTATTGAGCAAGAAGCGATAGGTGCCATTTTCTAGAAGAGCCACCTGCTTCTACTTGGAGCTACTACAGATCCTCGGGAGCCGGGATTTCAGAAACCTGCCACCATGGGGGTTGTTGGGAGAGTGTGCACGCATGTGCGCCCCGAGGCAAAACCAATAGGTAATTACTCAAGGCTGTCCCCATGGGACAGCTGAACCATCAAGTCGGCTACACAATGATCCCCCCTTAAGCCAGCATCCCACTGCTAGCTGTCCTTAGAGGAAGCCTTTGCAGAAGTATGCTAACCCAAGTGAGAGCAAGGGAGAGGCCCATTCCTTCGGGAAGATACTGTGCTGCTAAGGGATCCACCCGGTCAGAAGTACAGAATGTAGCGAGAGAGGATACTGAACCTAATGAGGGTTCGTCGCTATTTGCTATACTTACAAGTGCATTAGATGGCTGCCAGCAGGGCTGTTTTATGTGATGTCTTCTTCATGTGGCAACCTTTCCATAAATCAAAGCAAAAGCCAATACCCACAGTTTCTTGTTCAGCCTGCCTGACAACAAAAGTTAACAGTGAGCCTGCACTGTTATCCATCTTCATAACCGTGTCCACACGTGGCAAGAGGGTGCCACATTACAGTGGCTCTGTCACTAATGCATGCAAGGGGTGACCCGGGAGGTTAATGGAACTTGACAATCACCACCGTTTTAATTCAGCCAGAAAAAGAAATGGCTCTCTTATACTTTTCTTAAAGTATACACACAGGAGTGTCCTCTAGGCTTTGGCTCCATCAGTGCCTTGCTCAGAAAATGCCCGTAACCAAGTCGAATGCAGACTTGTATGGCAGACAATAGAGACCTCAGGGGAAAGCAGGTACGTCAGCTCTCATAAGAAGACAACTTGTTATGAAGTATCTAACTGGCTTTCTTCGTGGAGGGCTACCTGACTTGAAGATGTCATGTTTCCAAGTTCAACTAGAAAATGTTAATGAGATGTACTTTCATTGTGGAAAAATATATAAATCTGTCCACATTAACACAAGTAATATAGTCCTCAAAAATAGCAAAGATCATAAAGCTATTTTAGTATCAATAATCCTTCCTTTATAAAAATTCACTGTACAGAAATCTGAACTGAAGGAATTCCCAATTAATGAGAACAATCTAATAAACAATATCCCATTATATTGTGAGTTTTGCTATAGTCTTAACTACCCGATTGATACTGTCACGAGGAAAGCTCACCTTCGCGCTGGCATGCATTGGAAATGCACTCTGGCAATTAGCTAATGTCCAACAAAAATCAGCCTGTATTAACAGCCTGTAATGAAGACCATCAGCCACTAGATAAATCACACCATTAGGCAGACAGACTGTCACACAGCCACAATCCCCTCATTTGCTGCATGAATTTATTCCAGCATGGATTTTCTAAGTGCAGCACATGGGCCAGGTGCTGGGGGAGACCTATTAAACAGAACAGAATACAATCCCTGCCCTCAAGAACGTTTTCTTTCACCCGGGAATGAGATTCACACAAGGTAACTTGATATACAACCTTGGTAATGGGCCTTTCAAACTCCCAAGAGTCTGTGATTCTTACTTAGCTTTTTAGACAATGGTTTTTTCTACTGTAAACTAACTCAAGGTCCCTTCTACAGTGAAAACATTCTGAGAGTAGGAGCTGAAAAGCAAGAAAAAATGTTATAACAGATTAATTCAATTTAGTAAATAGCAATATTGATATTAATGAACACCTCGGGAGAGTACTACTGAAGGCAGGGTATACTGAGTTCATGCCTTTAGGGGCTTTTGCTCTAGAAGGGAGACAGGTGTACAGGCAACTATAATACAACTTGGGTTATAATTAGGGCTTGAGTTATATGAACACAGAAGGAGAAATTAAGTGTGCCCTCTTTTTTGGTGGGGGAGTGGAAAGGGAGGCATAAGGGAGACTTCAGAGGCACTCACATATAAGACTCTTGCCCACTGGATGAGTTTGCCAGGAGGAAATGGTGAAGGTGTGCTGTGTTATGGAGGCAGCAGGAGCACACCTGCAGAAGCACAAAGATGTAAGGCATGGTGTCCCTTTAATGATGAACTTTGATGTTCATGAGAGAGGATGGCGAGAGATGAGGTTGAAGACGTGTCAGAGGTTATTTTCATACTAGAGGCCCGGTGCATGAATTCATGCACGGGTGAGGTTCCTCAGGGTGGCCTGCGGGGATCCGGCCAAAACCCGCAGTCCAACGCCACCTGCAGCTCCTACCTGCTGCTCCTGCTCATCCAAGCCCCACCGTACCTGCTGCAGGCTCGTGCCCAATCAGTCCCAACGGAGTGGCCTGTGGGATCAGGCCAAAACTGGCTCTCCAACATCCCCCCAGGGGTCTTGGATTGTGAGAGGGCACAGGCCAGGCCGAGGGACCCCATCGGTGCACGATCAGGGCCAGGGAAGGACCACGGGAGGGATCCAGGGTGTGTCTGGCCTCATCTCTTCCAGTCCCGATGGGGGCCAGCTTGCCGGGGAGGGACACAGGAGGTTGGCCAGCGGGGAGGGACTGTGGAGGGCTCCAGAGCATGTCTGGCCCATCTTGCTCAGTCCTGATCAGCCGGACCCCAGCAGCAAGCTAACCTACCTGTCAAAGCTTCTGCCCCCTGGTGGTCAGTGCATGTCATAGCGAGCAGTTGAGCAGCCTTAGCATATCATTAGCATAATATGCTTTGATTGGCTGAACAGTCGACCAGTCACTGGACACTTAGCATATTAGGCTTTTATTACATAGGATTGTGCTTTAATATTTTAAGTTTTGGGTGTTCATCCCAACTTCTATATAATGATTTATTAGATACTGTCAATTATTCAGCTTTGAGGCAGAAACTTATTTCGCTTTTAATCATATGGATCAGACTGATGGATGAGTATATCTTGAGATTGCAAGACAAGCTGTTTTAAAAAAAAACAACTATTATCAATTGCCATTACTTATCACTGCAAATCAGGATTATCACAACCCTGTGCAAACAAATAAATAATTTTGGGTGCTGAGGCTGATGTACGGTAAGACTGCAGCCAGAATTCTTAGCCCCCTGATTTTTAAATGTTGTATTCATGAAAATATGCTTCATTGTTTTCTTGATATAAGGTTGTATATAAGCTGATAAACTAGAGTTATGTTAATAAAATAGCATCATATCAGTTGTGTTAGGTTTCCACACAAGATTTCATTTGAAAAGAAGATTTCCTTCACTGTTAAACAAAAAATAAAGCTTGAAAGTGACCGGGGGAACTGGGAGATAGGGAGGAAGCTGTTCTTGCCAAGGTTTCTGCATTTCCTTTTCACACTCTATAGAGTCCTACATTTCCCATAAAAACAAGGCTATACCTGTGACTAGGTTTGCCTTTAAAAACTAGAGTGTAAATGACACACACATGCAGACAAATGCAGCATTTTTTTTCTTTTTGCTGCCCTTGCCCCTCATCCCCCCTGCCACCCCCACTTTCATTCTTAACACAAACAATCAGGGGTTAAACAAACAGGTTTCTGAGGACTCACCTAGACAATCGCAAGTGTCATTTTTATTTCTGGGGAAAATTATGGTCCAAATGCCAAGCGACTGACTTCAGAACAAATGTTTAGGAAAACTTTGGTTTGTTCATTACCGACTGCCAACATGTAATTGCCTCTAATCCCAAATTAATATAAATATTCTAAAGGCTGTGATCTGTACCATAAGCTAACGACAACTGCATTCATGCACGCACAGCCTCCATATGCATTTCTACTAAATTATGTACTCCCTAGCATGTTCAAATAGAACTATTATTTTGAGTAGTGTTGCTTAAGTGTTGGTTAATGATTTGACAGAAAACATATGTCTTTAAACACATGTTTTTAGAGGCATGGTATATGCTCAGTTGCAATTTTATATGTCTAGGAATTATCCCCTAGGGAAGTAAATATTGGATTATATGATGGGCATCAATTTAAAACACACACACAGAATTCACTCAAGAGAAACTTGAACTATTGATGACTATAATAATTAACTAACTATCGACTGCTTGGGGTGTGCCAGGAGCATAAAGGAACCTCATTTAATTCCTATATAACATCTCTCTGATCACCACCTTTCACAGATAGAAAAACTAAGGTGGGGGTTGAGAAAGGAAGAGACAGAATTTGCTAGAACAGATCCATTCACTGTGAAAGACACCTACAAAGATTATGCCCAGTAAAATTTTTGCTCAGATGGATACTTACTATCTCATGATAGCTATATTGGCATTATAGAATGGAAAAATTAAGAATAGTCCTAATTTGTTTTTTAAAAACAAATCAGAAAGACCAAGAATCTCAAACAAGAAAAAAAGCCTATTTTCTTGGTAGCTTCGATAGCAAAATCTGTGACCTAGTTAGCATTCCCTTTCTCTTAAATCTGCTTCCTAGATGCTACATCATACGAAGGGGGGATTTTATGGTAGGAAGTACAAATAGATGTATCATTAATAAGGAAGGATCAGCTTTCTGAAGGACTTGGCCAGAAGCTTAGCACTCGAATCTTTTAAAGACCTAGCCGTAATGCACTCTCCGGAGCAACAACCCTATTTTCTTTGCATCATCAAGTTCTGAGAGTATATTTTTCACTTGTCTTGCCACCAGTTAGAAAGGTGAAGATGTGTATACATTTTGGTTTTCGATTCTCCTGTTAAATCGGCTCTCAGCTTCAGTTTCCAAACGCTCCACAGAGGTATGGATTGACATTTCTGTCAGAGGACAATTTTTTGCTCTGTAGTTTTCCCCGAGTTAATGGGAAAAAGTTCTACCACTAATCTTTTCAACTCACCTCTGGGGAATTATAAACTAGCAGCAAAAACTGCAAAAGGTTGGGCCAAAATGTAATGTTTTTAAATTACACGTCAAAAAGTTGAACATTTTCACAAAATGGGCTTTCCTTTTCTTTACGGAAAAAAAAAAAGGGCCACTTAGGAGGCCAGATTTAAATTCACTGCTGTAATACAATTTCCAAAGTTAAGTACTCTGGGTTTTGCCAACCCTAACCCCACTAGATCGCTAAAGAAATTAAACCTGTATAGGGTTGAGTCCTACTCCATGCCCGGAACTTTACCTACATTATTCATCACCCCTTCTAAAAACCCTATGAGTTAGTATAATACATTTCCTACATCAGCAAAAAGTCCAAGAGGTTAAGTAGCCCAATAAGACATCGTCAGAAGGGCTGGTCACAATTCAAACCCCATCCATGAGATGGAAACAAACACACCAGTTCCTAAGGTTCTGTGTGTAAACTTGTTTCACTGCAGCCTTAAGGGAAAAAAACACTACCTAGTCAAAAAACTCATTTGAAATACAACCTGAGTACCTGTCAGAAGGGGATGGGCCAACTAAATTATGGTAGAACAATGCCACACAATACTATGCAGTTATTTCAAAGAATATGTTGAAGTTATATGTGTGTGGACCATGGGGAATATATCCATAATAAATTTAATTTTCAGATTATTTTCACTACACTAAGCTACAGGAAGGATATCAAAAGGCAAAAGTTGACCACAAAATGCAGTGGAGAGGAGAAAGAATACTTATAAGATTCATTTAATAATCAACTAGCAATGTATGAGTTAATTTTCTATAACTTGGGTACATACAATCACAGTTACAGACATAAACCAAAAATCATACATCCAGATGAATGCTATCTTTATAAACCACATACAATTTGCCTCTAACACCCTCTTTCCCACACATGTAGAATGTTGTACCATGTGAATTCTTAGGGTGCCATTTAAAGAGCTCATGGCTAGGAATATTTTTTAAAGTTCATATTATACCATTTCAATTAAAAGAGGATCCCATGACATCGACCGCAGGGAGGGGGCTAAAATGACCAACCAGCATGCCAGCTTTTCGTGCTCCTCTAGCGCCTAAGGCTCCTTCTCTGCTAAAATGCCCCAAGATTTCCCCCAGACAACATCCCGTAAAACAAAGCTTTCTTGAACTGGATCCTCCCCACCCTTTTATCAAAACTACTGTTTTCTCTATGACCCATTCCCTCTGCTAGATAATTAATGGTCAGCTAACATGAGCTCATTTTTCAAGTGGATATTAATAATCCTATGTAATAAAGAGCTAATATGCAAATGGTCATCATGCCCTCGTGCCAGGGCTGGGGGACCTGAGGCTGGGTCAGGGGACCTGAGGCCGCACCCCCTCCCTGGCACCGGGGGACCTGAGGCCGCATCCCCTGCCCGAGTGCTGGGGCTGGGGGACCTGAGGCTGTGCCCCCCGCCCCAGCACCGGTGCCAGGGTACCTGAGGTTGTGCCCCCTGCCATGGTGTTGGGCTGGGGTACCTGAGGCTGCACCCCCCGCCCCGGCACCAGGGGACCTGAGGCTGCGCCCCTTGCCCGACACCGAGCTGAGGGAGCTGAGGCTGTGTCCCCTGCCCAGCACCGGGGGACCTTGCAGGGCTTGACGGAGGTGGGGCCGGCTGGGTCTGGGTCTCCCGTGATTTTGAGGCACGGGGCGCCCCAGACTCTGACAGAAGGGAGATTTTCATATATATTTTACTAATTTTCTTTCATCTCTGACACTTCTATTATAGAGAAAGGGCAAATAGCAATATTAAAATATTTCCTCTAATTAATTTCCTTTTAATGTGCACAAATTTCTTGCACCGGGCCACTAGGGTTAACATAAGACTAGTAATTAACATGATATAGCAAATTGTGATATTATAAACACAAACATATTTACATATGTGCCAAATATTATGCTTGTGTATTTGACAGAAGACATCAAGGAACAACGACCAATTCAAGAGACAATTCTAATGGTGATAATCTAATGGGTAATTGGGAAAAATATTCCCAAGTAGGTAGAACTTGTGGTTGAATCTTCACAACTCTATTAACTCTGCCTTCCAAGACACGGCATTGAAAGTCTGACCCTAACCTTTCTTGATGGCCTCAGAGTCCATCCCACCACTGCCCACGCCCATTCCAGCCATTGCTAGCATGAAAACCATCTTCCTTCTTCTCACCTTAACAAAACCTCTAGGTGAGAAGACAGCCTGCACCAGTCACCTCTTCCTGCAATCCAGATTCCCCTCCCTATTCCTGCAGCATCTTATTTTCACCCTTATATTAGCATTTACCACATTTTAGTCACGTGTGTATTAATCTGTCTCCCATGTATATGCATCATGCTTTCTTCACCTCTCTGTATTTCAGTTTATGGAAACCACCTGAACATATGTGAGATATTCAATCATTTTTCTTGAACAAATATTAAAGTTATAATTCTTGTATGAGGTTCTGACCCTCCACAGTAGAGCTAATGATCTCCACAATATAAGGCCACTGAGGATTGGGACTCATACTCAGATTTCTGTTCCCAGTGCTCATAGAGCATGAAGCGTCAGAGACCTTTGATGGATAGTTGTGTTGATACTGACGATGGTTAAGTTCTCCAAAGCAAAGTCGTTGCATTAACACCTTCTGAAATAAATGTCAATGAGCTCTTCACTGGTGGAAGAAACAAACAAATGAGGACGTGCCCACTAATTGCAAAGAACTCCCAGGACCGGGGAGTCAATGAAACTGGCAAAACCCAATATTTCAAATTCCAAGACTTCAAAAATACTTCCAAACCAACACTCACACAACCAAATGAAAACCACAAGTGATTTAAGTGGTGACAAAACATTTGATTCCTGCTTCTTGTCAACGAACCGGGATGCCTGTAAGACGCCTTCTACACCCAGCAATGTTAAGCTCAGCTTTCCGTTCGCATCTTTTGTATTGGAGAAACACCACCAGGAAAAGGGAAGAACTGGTTAATTCCGGGTGGTACCAAATGAGCTGTAATGGAGGTGTTATGAATGTAAGTCAGTGAGGCCTGATGCGGAACAGCAGCATCTGGGCGTGCAGCTTGCAAAGTAATGAGACTGCGAGGATGCGCTGGCACCCGGCTTTGATCACTTCATCTTGTTCAAGAGCTCTGCCGGGAAACAGAGGTGAGAGGCAGTGGCCTCCTTCCCACGGCCGCACGGAGCTAGGATGGATCCCCTTCTTCCCTCTCCTCCTTGCCAACACACCCCCTTTTCAGAACCGATGGTTTCATAGTTGGGGGCCCAGCATAAAGCAGGCTGAGCAAGCTTCTACCATATGAAGTGTCATGTCTGAACATGTCGACAGTAATTGGCAACTCATTTTTCATCCTGAAAGCAGAAACAGGTGTATGCTACCCTCAAAATCCCAATCAAACCACACTGAACGCGCCCCTCACATGGGCAACTTTGTTGAGATATATGCCTGTGCGACTGCTGGACTTCAGAGTTTCCATAGAGGGATCTGCCTCCCAAATAAATAAGTATTTGTGTAATCTCAGAAGCACAGAGAACAAGACAAAGAGCAAAGGGCAGCACACGCGCGCGCGCGCACACACACACACACACACACGCACGCACGCACACTCCCAGCGCCCAACAGCAGCCCTCAGTCTTTCTTGTGTTAAGACAGTAATTGGCAAATAACTGACTTCTTTGTACTTATAAGACGCCTCCAAAGCACATTTAACACACTGAGAAGGGAGCACAAAGCCAGATGTGTCACTGCAGTGTTTCTCGCCAGCTTCATCCAGAGAGGGTGGCGGGTGACTTTGAAAGGAGCCAGGAGCAAGGATTCCCCTTAAAGAGCGCATCTATCCATTTTCAAGGGATGCAGCAGATGCGCAGCATTTAGACACACGCACTCACAAAAGGAACACACAATCTAATTGCTGGCCACCGAACGAGGAGGCACGGGAAACAGCACCGGCAGCCATGTGAGCAAGCTGGGTGTGCTTGGCGGCACTGGAACATGGGAACATGTGTGCTTTCCTTTCAACATGTAGGGAAGGGCCAAGATGCGAGCTTTTACACGTTTTCAAGCATTTGGCCGGGATTCAATACATAGCATGTACAAACGGCTGCCTAAGATTACATTAAAAAGTCCCAGAGTTACTGTGCACATGTTTCATTTACAAATACTGCCTTTAAAATCCGTTTATCAAAAATAACTTTCACAATGTAACCAGGCCTATCTACAAGACTTTAGGCTAATGAGAAGAGAATATAACAGGCAAACCTAATTTAATAAGGCAGGAAAAAAGACTAATTCTTGAAAAAAGAAATAAAGCAAGGATTAATCCTATTTCTATAGCAATGAAACACACTTGAATGAATAGCCCTGACATTAAGATAAGGGATTCAAATTCTAATGAAAAATCTGATCGTGGATAGGATTAGAAGTCATAATTTTCTTAAGACTGTGATTAAACTGAAGAAACTTATTTTACCTAGGACAGTTAGGAGTTGGGTATTCCCAATATTTGGGGCATTTTCTCCTAGTTAAAATTAACAATAAATTCAGGGTGTTTTAAGTATAATTAATATTTAAAAAACACACAAACTTAAGTGTTTGTATTGTAGTAAAAATGATATATACCTATGTAACTGTCACCCAGAAAACAAATAGTCCCAACACCGCAGAAAGCTTGCTTGTGCCCCTTTCCAGTCAAGACCCCTCTGTCCCCATCAACCACTTTCTGCTTTCTATTAGGATAAACTAATTGTCCCTATTTTGAACTTCATATAAATGGGATCAAACAATAGGCTTGTTTTCTGTCTGGCTCCTCTTTGCATACCTGTCTCTGAATGCACCCATGTTGTTATAAGCATCAATAATTTTTGGTGCGTGTGTGTTTTTAAATTGCTAAACAGGATTCTACTGTCTGAATGTCCCACATTTGTCCATTCTCTTATTGATGGCCACCTGGGTTGTGTCTAGTGTTTGACTGCTATGAATAAAACTGATATGAACATATGTGTACAAATCTTTTTTTTTTTTAAGCACCTTAAGAACACACCCATTTATTATCTCAGAGCTTCCACAAGGCAGCTGGGCCTCTGCCCAGGGTCTCCTCCCAGGCTCACAGGGCAGAACTCATTTCCTTGAAGGTGTTGATCTCCTGGCACTTCGCTTCCTCAAGGCCAGCAACGGAGAGAGCCTGCTGCTCCTGTGTGCAAATCTTTTAGTGGATGTGTATTTTCTCCTCTCTTGGGCAAATACCAAGGACTGGAACTGCCGGGTCATAGAGCAAATGTGTTCACATTTATATGAAACTGACCATGTTTTTCCAAGGCATTTATACCCACACCAGAAAAACACGAGAATGCTGGTTTCTCCACATCCTTTTGGACAATCATTACTGTCAGTTGTTTTGGATTTCCACCATTCCAATGGTTTTCATTCACATTTCCCTGATAACTAATAATATTAACAGGGTCTGTTCAAGTCTTTTGCCCATTTTTAAACTTTTCTTAAGAGTGTCTTAAGATGAGCAGAATGTTTTAATGATGATAAGGCTCAAGTTATCAATTCTTGTATTTTGTTTGCTTACACTTAAGAAAAATCAAGAGCCAGACCTAGGAATCCTTGATAGACTGAATCCATGAGAGAGATTTGGTAATAATACACTCAAATGAGCAGCAGAAATAGGTTTTAAATACAACTTTTCTGAAAGTTTGGTTTCAATTTTAGTACTTGGTTTTACCCCCTAGTTGCATGAGTGGACAACCACATACATTTATCTATAAGTTAATTACCTGGTTGGAAGCAGGGAGAGGCAACACATTAGGAATAGGCTTATCCAACTGTGGAGTGATAAAACATAAAAAAGATATCACAGTACAGCTGAACCCATACAACTTCCCAGAGACTATCCTAAGAGCTACCATTCCTATGCGTAGATAACTTGACCCAATTTTTAACCACGCTCAAGACGTAAGATGGTTCACTCTGTAAATTTGGTACAAAGAGAGAATTAAAAGACTACCTCCTAGAAGTCTTCCTGGACATCTAAGAATGAGGCGGATCAGTCAGACAATAATTAAGTCTCATTGGCCTTCCTACAAGCTCCACTGCTTTCTACCTGTAGCCGAGTGGCATTTAAAAAGCCAAATAATTTTTTCTCATCTTTGAAAACATCAAAGGAAAATCAAAGAAATTATTTCCAACTGGATCCTTTAGAAAGTAAATGAACTCTATCCAGAATCAGCAAGAGGAAAAAAACTCAGCCGTCCCAGTTAGAAATATCTTTTAGGAACCAGGAGTTATGGAGTTAGTTAATTACTCAAATAAGCAAGATTTGATAAACGAATTCCAAAATTCCATGCACCCTAGAACTCAAAATGTTCTCCTTTAAGATATTAT
Source organism: Myotis brandtii (assembly GCF_000412655.1). Taxonomy (NCBI): domain Eukaryota; kingdom Metazoa; phylum Chordata; class Mammalia; order Chiroptera; family Vespertilionidae; genus Myotis; species Myotis brandtii. Next base: position 233,827 of record NW_005353690.1, on the reverse strand, counting down.
AATACAAGAAAAGAAACAAGCTATCATTCTGGCAGAGTCTTCATTTATCTAACTAGCAGGGTGTAATTAATATTTCATATAACCATGTAGGGTATGCTAGATTCTTAATGGATTGTATTGATTAAGGAAGAAAGTTCAATGCTAATGTTCCTGCAGGGGAAAACAGAATGATTTGTTATCTCACAGGGAACAAATCATGAATTCAGGTGCTTATGGCCACAAACCTAAGGGCTGCAACAAGACTGGTTTTGATACTTTACATGTAACTAACAAATAGATTATATAGGTAAAGAAGATGCCCAGGGCAACCCAAAGCCTTGCTGCCCTGGCTGGGACAGAGAATAGAATTCTGGGTCATGCATTTATGACAGGATGTGACCACTCTGACTATCCCTGGCGGCTTGAGGTTCCTTCCTTCACTGCTGAAGGAATGAGGACATTTCCACGGGGATCCCCTTACCTTGTGATCAACCACAGATGTTCACGCGATGGGTGTAGTGTGTGTTCTCTTTGTGAAACAGACAATACTGTCTATGGCTTACAACCCTGATCCTGCTCTTGTGAGCCCTGTATTCCAATCAAAGCTGACAACCTGCCCCGTCCCTTCCTGCAGACACCTCTGGATAGAGAGGAATGCTGTGAGGAACAGGTAGGAAGTAGAGAAATGATGCAGATGGAAACCTGACTCCCAAGAGCTGCTCATGTTTCTTGGCATTTACTTCTGCTACCTTAGAGAAAGAATAATATGTAGACTATTATTATTGATTCGACCCAAGGATTGAAAATGAAACAAAATAACTAGTTAGATCTGATTAGAAGGGCTCCAATCTTAAAGAGGAAAAAAAGAACCACACTAATTGCCTAAAGTTTCTTTTCTTCACAGCACTAACCAGTTATACGTGCCTATCATAAGCAATATTGTCAAGTACTGGTGAGGCAGTTGGGATGTGGGCACCAGGAAGGTGGCAGCCTACTCTCTACATATGCCCTGATTTACTTGACAAATGAGGTAGAGAAGGGGTTGCCATGCCATCTAGAACATTCTTGAAATGGCAGCCAGTGTCTTAGAATTGAATGAAACTACTACTTCACATCATTTTTTTTTTACACGAGGATCAATGACAACTGATTTTTTGTGTTTGTTTTATAACTTTTAAACCTTCTCAGCTTGAATGCCCTGAAGAGAGTGGCAGTTACAATTTACATGTTACAGATGAAAGGGACAAGTCAACGATGTAATAAATAACCTGCCCGGAATGGGAGTGTTCTAAAGAACCCAGGCCATGTTTCAGCTGAATGTGGCGTTGCCATTAGCTTCCTATACAAAGTATAGTGTTAGCTCCTAAACACTGCTTTTCCTTTTCAGAATTGCAACCTTCCTCCAGCAACACACAGGACCAACTCTAGAGGGTACCTGAAACTATAGCAGTTGACATCAGTGAGCTGATGTTCAAAAAACAAAACCACAACAACAAATAGCCCGGAACTTCTCAATAGGCTATTGTAACCAAGCGTAAGCACGGCGGGTATAGGTCTGTTGACTTTACCCAGAATTCTGCCTCTTCAATAACTAAGTCTCTTACTAAATTAAGCACGATGCTACCTGGCTCCAAGGACCACAGGGAATACAATGCCTGCACTGCAGCTGCTATAGTTCCTGCTCACAGTCTTTCAAATTAAAAAAGGAGGAAGAAAGGCCCAGTACAAATGTAGAATTTAATTAGTAAAAGCCCCAATCCTTGCCCGAAGCCCTGTTCCTCCTGTAATATCACATTCTTTTCTCCTTGTGTAAACTTTTCATTATGAAGGAGACATCTTTATAATGCAATAACTCCAGTTATAATGTAACTGCTGGTAACATAACTCCTGCATTAGAAAAGGCAGCATGTTCAAGTAATGTTGTTTTAATACAATTTGTGTTCAGCAGAAACCAAGTCAACTTGGTCATTTAGAATCTGATCAATGTGAATTAGTGTCTTACTGAGATAAACCATTCGATCATTTAGAAGCTGATCAATGAGAATCAGAGATAAAACATTTATCATGTACATTTGGTATACCATAGCCATTCACACAGCATAAAGTAGGTTATAAGTAGACATCAATAAGTGTTAGAGATGATGTGCAGGGTACCTGTCAGCTACAGATACAAATACATGTACAACAGTATATAATTTTCATCCTTTTGATAAGTCAAGATATTCAATAAGGCAGCTGGAGTCACTGAAAAATTGCAGGAGCTCAACTTTGGAAAAACTGGAGAGAGAAGCATAGAGAGCCCGAAAAGCTCAAACTTTTGAAATAAGTTTTAATTAAAAGTTTAAGCATAAAGGTAAGTAACATAAATTTACTTGCCTAAACTTCTAGAAGAGTTCCGAGACGATTAATCAGAGTAAACTTTGTACTTGCAGTACAATTAGTTCTATTAATCTAATATTTTCAAACTGAAGTCACATTGACATGCAGGCACGCTGGCTTATGCATCTAACAGAATTATAAATTTGCCAGTCAAAAGCTTATTTAATTATTTTACAGCCAATTAAGCAGGATCTTTAAACACCGTTGCTTAAAATTGTCCATGATCCACATGTATAATTATAGAGAACATGAGAAACACCTGCTGATACCATTGGCGTGTCACCCTCAGCTTCACTAATTCATTTGTAGTACAGTTGGCCCTCGAATAATGGCACTTTCTTCACAGTCTTTTTGTTATAATAACGAGGAAAAAAAATAAATTCTGGGTTGGAACCACTGTCTGTGTGGAGTTTGTACCTTCTCCCCATGTCTATGTGGGTTTTCTCTGGGGACTCTGGTTTCCTCCCACATCCCTGAGAAGCGCATGTGAGGTTCACTGGGACCAGTGTTGAGTCACTGGGGGTGGGGAAAGTGAGTGCCCCTGCATGAAAGGGCATCCCATCCAGGGCTGGGTCCCAATCTGCACCCTGCGCTGCCAGGATGGGCTCTGGCCACCCACAACCCTGAACTGGTTGGAAAATCATTATCTTACCTGTGTTTATTAATCTTTCTTAAATGCACAGGTCACATTTATTTGAAATGTTTAACATTAGAAGTGTTTGGGGTCTTTAGAAGGTTGATTTTGTTTTTAGTTTTAGAAGTTTGGTGACCAGAAATATGCCATCAGAACTTAACTCTCATTTTTATCAATTAGCCTATGGTAAAAATCGGTTTTGTTATACAGTATTTCGCTTAAAGTCCGAGAACCTATCAGTGATGCTAAGTGAGGAGTTACTGCACAGCTATTACAATCACACACCCAAAAGAGAAACAAAACAGTATTCCCAAAGTGAAACTCTAGTAACACCAAGAATTTTACAGTTTAAGGAAAACTTTTGAATGTATATAATACTTACAAAATCCATTTTATCTGTAGGAGTTTTGCATAGCATTCCTCAGATAGTCTAAAATGCCTAAACTTCTTCCACAGGGTAATTAATCTTTTAAGGCCTTTATAAGGATAACCCAGAACGTACAATTTTAAGTCAGGTTTCGACCACTTTGTTCAAGGATGAACGTGAAAGTGCCTTCTATAACCTGGCACACAGGAATGTCCCCAGCCTTCCACCTACGATTGCACAGAACCACACTGCTTTCCAAGCGCTTCATCCTTCGGAGAAACGGAAGCCACGTGGAAACATGTACCTCTAATGAAAGCACCATGCCACTTCCCAGAATGTATTTTTTTTTCCTTTCTGAAAGGTAGAAACTGGCCTAAAGAACAGCATGGGAATGAATACGAAGTGTCTTTATAATGCTTTTCATTTGTTTGATATTACATTGTCTTCACAAGGTTTACACTGCCTTTAAAATATTCCATACTCCTGCCCTGATCGGTTTGGCTTAGTGGATAGAGCGTCAGACTGTGGACTGAAGGGTCCCAGGTTCAATTCTGATCAAGGGCATGTACCTTGGTTGCGGGCACATCCCCAGTAGGGGGTGGTCAGGAGGCAGCTGATCGATGTTTCTCTCTCATCGATGTTTCTAACTCTCTATCCCTCTCCCTTCCTCTCTGTAAAAAATCAATAAAATATACTTTTAAAAAATATTCCACACTCCTTTGATATTGCCTTATATTTAGTTAATATTGGTTTTTATAAATTTTTAATTTTACGAATCTTGTACAGCTCTACATGAAATTTTTTTGTAATTTGATTTTATTACTAAGTTTCAGTACTTGGCAGCCATAATTTAGAGAATGTTGTTTAATATTGTTTGCTTGCATGTTAACAACAAAACCTTTGGAGGACCCACAAAATCATGACATTGAACACGTTTTTGAGGCACCTGAACATCAAAACAAGTGCTATGGCAATACTTATGTACCGCCTGAGATGCCCTGGGCCTGTTTCAACAAGAAAACCTGTAAATATCAGTGTTATATGCTCTAAATGGAAAAAATTCATTCATTTTTCCAAGCCCTCTGGTCAACAACTACGGCTTTTGGTGCCTCAATAATAACTTACGGCATGGCACACCTGCAATGCACCTTACAGTATTAAAGCAAAGTTTTTGCTCTGAGACAGAATATAACTCTTCAATAAAAAATTTTAAAAATTGCATGCATGTAACACTGGTGACAACACTGCCTGTTGCAGGCGTGGTGCGGGCTCTACTCCAAACGGAGAGGGGGTTCTGAGGCTGCCCAGGAAGCAGGCCCGGGCACTGTCCGTCCTGCTGTGACACATGCCTCACAGTGCCATCCTGTCACTAGTGCTGCAGGTGCTGTCACCCCCTGGACTGTGAGCTCTCTAAGGATGAGCACTCTTTCTAATGTTGTGTCATTGTTGTTTCAGGGGGAGAGGGGGCAAGCCAACACCTTCTAGATTTTGTTTGGAAACAAATACGGAAATTTCTCCTATGGTGCATAGTTTCTTAAGTTGAGTTGGATATAATGAAATAATATTATAACTAAATATTATCCTATAATATGTAATATAATAAAAATAATCTAATACTTATTGGGCATTTACCTGTGTAAGACCTGTGCTAAGCACTATCAATGTAACATCATTATGACATTTTATTTATTAATCACCTATAAGGTAGAAAATAAGGATTAATACAGAACATAATTTTCAGTAGGCTGAGCTATAACCTGATACCATCACCATAACGAGTAACTAGCACCATAAGTTGCTCTAATTAACATATAATAACAAAGGGTGGTAAAGGTGATATAAAGTGCTAATAAAGACTATTCTGGTTGGGTTGGGGAAAGAAAAGGTTAACTGTTGAATTAAAATTAGATGTAAAATATGCTGGATTTGCTCAGTAATTTGAGTCTTATAAGCTAAAATTTTAAAGCTACTGAGCAAAAAGTTCTTGCAGGCAAATAAACAGTACAGATTCTTTATCTCCAAATTGTTTAATTCCCCCTGGGGAAAAAAAGGTAAATATTAGGGATGTAATTAGCCCATCACAGCAGACCTAACTTTGTGTCTGTAAAAAGCTCTGTTTAAACTCCACCTTCCTCTTGTTCCCGCTGGTGAACTCTATGTTCCCTGCTAGCAAGGCCTCCTGACTCCTCACAGCTGTGCATTCAGTACTCGGCAGAGAACGAGCCACACAGGAGCTCTAAGAAGGAATGAGGTACTGATAAAGTAGGAAAAAAATCCCCTTAAATCTACAGTGTTTCAATGGTTTACTGCCAAAACTATAAACGGAGGGCCTGAGTGTGAGTTAATATTTAAGCATCCCTAAAATAACCCCATTAGCTCTCATGGCAGGATGCATCAATGTGACTGGGGTTCACCATGCACGGCCTCAAATGCTCTCAGCTTTCTTGCTCTTTACAGAGATTTTGTGTGACCCCCTATCAGGTGTATAACATCACCCTTATAGTTGCAATTTAAAAAGCTTCCAACTCCTGTAACCAAGATGCACCCAAATGAACCCCTCCATCAGAAAAAGCTGAACTAAATTCTCCTCAAAGTCATTCCAAGCTCGCCTCTCAGAGGAACTGCTGCAGTCATGCAGTGGACGGACTCCAGTACACTGCCCTGTGAGAGACTGACCTTGTCGTGGTGATCTGAGATGATTATCTGAGATGGCCAACTTTCTGAGGAGAAACATAGTTCGCTGAGCAAACTCTGTGCCTTCGAAGAGCATAGATACATCTTTACAGCCCAAGCACCACCACTTCCTAGGTGTGAAGCTAGTGAAATCACTGCAAATCAAAATATAATATTCTAGGAAGCTCAGTCTAGCAGGCAGAAGCTGGAAAAACAATTATATAATGAAAGCTACTCTGCAAAAACTACCTCTTAAAAGTCCTTCACAGTATATAAAACCTGGGTTTTTGTTTGTATTAGGGTTAGCCAACTACAAAGTCTGAGGTACGGTCCCCAACTGTTCTCACTTTTTTTAAAAGTATTTTTTTTAATTGATTCCAGAGAAGGGAGAGGGAAAGAGAGACAGAAACATCAATGATGAGAGAGAAGGGATTGAGCCCGCAACCCGGGCATGTGCCCTTGACCAGAATCAAACCTTGGACCCTTCAGTCTGCAGGCCGACACTCTATCCACTGAGCCAAACCAGCCAGGGCTGTTTGCACTTCTTACATCATCTGCAAATTCAAGGGGTTCCTCATACCACCCTAACCTTCGACTACTGGCTAAAAGGATTCACAGATCTCACAGAAAGCCATTGTATGCACAGTTATGACTTATGGAAAATGATACAGAGAAACAACCAAGGGAAGAGATACAGAGGACAGAGTCTGGGAAGGTTCCAAAAGCAGTTTCCATTGTCCCAAAGAGTCCCTATCTTCCTGGTATGGAGGCCTGACAATATGCAACATAGCATCAACAAGAGAAGTTCAACTACCCTTCAGTGTCTTTCATTTGGGCCTCTTTGACATAGGCTTACTAAACTGACTGCCCATATGATTGAATTCAGGCTCCAGCAGCAATTCCCCAGAGGGCCAGGCTGACAGCACATGGCCTGAGGGGCCCATCAGGACTAAGAAGACACTTCTATCACTTGGGAAATTCCAAGGTTTTATAGGTTACCTCCCAGGAGCTGGGTACTAAGACCTTCTTTGGAAAAGGCTAAATTCTTCACTATGCCAGAAGAGAGTAGGATATAATAAAGAATAATCTGTTATAAAGATAAGAGAGAGAATGCTGTTGAGGCTCTGCTTAAAACTAAGTCTAACCTACAGGCCATGTTGTCTTGGAGAAGGTAAGTCCTCATGACATTATTTTTGTGTGCTGTGCAGCTTTTCATTCTCCAGTAGGAGCCCAGGCTAAATGACCTGGGAGAAGAGAATCTTCTCCCCTAAAACCAGTTTTACCTCTCTCTAGAAAATCCAGCTTCCACTGATCTTCACATCTGCTAGAGTCTAGCAGCTAGACTCTCCTTTGCCCTTTCTCTCCAGGTGAATGGGCTGAACTGTGTCCCCTCCCTCTCAATTCATATATTGAAGTCGTGATGCATGGTATGCTAGAAAGCATATTTGGATGAAGGTCATTAAGTTAAAATGAAGTCAATAGTGTTATGCCCAGATTTCAAGATCCCCAATAGACCACCAGGGAGCCAGCCAAGTCCGATGCAAAAGCAGAGAGTCTTTTATTTTTATTACAGACCCGGGTCTGGCTCCCAGCCTCTACCGACGCAACGGTGAGACGAGAGTGTCCACCCGTGGGAAAAAAGGGGTTTTTAATAGGGGGTGGAGTGAGGGGAGGAGAGATGACTGTGGGTCCTGCCAATTGGCCAGGCGCAAGTCGGGTCTTGTTACACAGGATGTGGTCATATCTATGGCATGCACGTCCCTTGATTGTCATTGGTTAGTTTAAAGAAATCCTGGGCATGGCTAGCAGAGGCTTGGGCTTCCGGGAAGAAGGTGCTTTCCTGAGCACATGGCTGCCCAAAAAATGGAGGACACAGGGTAAGATGGAGGGTGTAGTCCTCGCCCTTTCAAATAGAATGAACCCTAATCAAATGGGATTTATAAAAAGAGAGGGCAATCAGGAGACGGATGCAGAGAGGGAAGACCATGTGAAGACAGGGAGGAAACAGCCCTCTACCTGCCAAGGAGAGAAGCCTCAGAACAAACCAACCTGCTGGCACCTTGACCTTGAAATTCTACCCCCAGAACTGTGAGGAAGTAAACTCCATTGTTTTAGCCGCTCAGCCTGCAGTCCTTGGCTATGGCAGCCCTAGCAAACTCACCAATCAATCACTGATTCATGTCTAATCTTTCAATGAGTTTTTTTGCATCAGTCTCTTTTCTTCTCTTTCACTTATAGAGACCTCTCATCTAGTACTTCCGGCTCTTGTTTCTCATACCTCTAATCAAAGCTCACATTCACTAATATTCCTAAAAAAGCACAGATATCAAGGTACTCACCTGGTCAAAGACTTCTTGCTAAATGAAGACCCACTTCTTAGCCCAACAACTAATGAATGACCCTATCAACCTTTCCAACTTTATCTTGTGAGGATCTTATCTAAGATCCGCATCAACTGTGGATTTTTCTTCTGAATACCTTTCCTTTCCACCAAAGCTCTACTTCAAGCCTCATCTAAAACATCTTCTTTATGATGACTTCCTAGATCATCCTAGTCAGAAGTGATTTCCTTTGATTTACCTCAAGTTTTTGTTTTTTGTATAACTATTACCTTGTATTGAAGAAACAGCCAGGGTACCAAGTCAAAGGTTCTCATAGTATTGAGACAAAAAGGTTAAAAACTGTTGCTTTATCATTAGGGGGGGAAGAGAAAATCATAAAAATACCTGTATGGTGTACCTTCTGAAATCGTCTACATGCAATTCTATGTCTAAATTCTTAAGATAGCACATTAACCCTTTAGGAGTGAGATTTATACGCCATTCTTAGCAGGTCTCTTCCTCCAGCCCCTAAACAATTCACTAATGAAGAATGGAGGTTTCTGTGTATTTAAATATACCTCAAACCATCTTTAAAAAACATTTTTAATCGATATTAAAATAACACTAATATCCATTATCACACAAATTACATGATAGCAAAAAGCAATAACGTTCCACTTTGTGGTTTAATCATTTTATCAAATGCTCAGAAACATGCGCAAGGAAGGAGGTCAGAGCCCAATGACATCTTTCAACTAAACCTGTCACAACACCTTTTTTTTTTTTTTTTTGCTTTGCTACCAACAGAGGTTACACAATAGCACTAGTTATACACTCAGGAAAATTCTGAATGATGCCTTCTTACTTAATGTGAAACCTGGCAGCAGAGGAAGAATACAGAGCTATGGGTCACAGACACTTTGATCCATCAATTACAGAACCTTAATAGAGGTAGCAATTTAACATCCCCTTCATAATCAAGGATAAGGTAAAGTCTGTGATTTAAATGCTTTCAAGGTACATGTGAAGAAATGAAACAGCTTAAACATGAGAAAAGGGGATTCACCAATTTGGACATGCCCATCATTTTATTATGCAAAAGTGAATGGTGTCTATGTTTTTATTAATAGAAATGGCAATTTAATATTGCCTTCATTAACAAGGGTAGCCTATCATATATCACCGCAAATGAAAATTCTATTACTATGGCTTTCTATTTCCCCTTAGTTCATAAAATCGAGTTGGTAACAAGCTTTTATCAAATGTCTTGTCCTTTGCATTTGGATTCCACTACAGCAGATAACAGGGATCCATCTCAACCCACCTACTTCCAAGTTATCCAGAGGGCTACACACCAAACGATCTCCTATTCAAAAAGCAATGAAGTTGTCCTTTCATTTTGTCAAGAAGAGTAATTATAATACTTTAAAAAACTTACTTGAACTTTGCTTCCACCTCCTCAGCAGCTTTCTGATATTCTTCAGTGGTGACTTTGTAGAACTCTGAGCTCTGTGGATAAAGATTGATAGCAGAGTTTTCACTTTTCAAGAGGACAAAACGTGTGCAAGATGTACAATGACAAAAAATACATGAGCTCTTGCTTCAGCCACTCAAGCAGTAGGAGAAAGACTTCTTGCACAAGTGGAATGGATTCTTATAAAATTCCATGTACCAGTATCCAGTTGTGGGTATCTAGGCTGAAATTACAGAGTAAACTCTCATAGTTATAATTCATCATTATTTGATCCCTCTGATAAGACTCCTAACATAGGTTTGAAGGATTATTTAGTTCTCCCTTATTTGGAATCGATCACTGTAAGATCAAAAGATGCTTGAGACTGAATAATGAAATTCACGCCTATCACGCTGGCCTATTATTCCAGTGTTCCACCTGGGATATTAAAGATCATTTCCTTTTACACTGTATTTATGTCTTCAAGATGGATTCTCTATGGAGTAGAATGTGTTCAATCACCTCCAGGTGACCACAAGAGCATCAACATTTATAACAAATTAATCAGTAAGAATGAAGGGATGGATTGACATAATTTTTATATCAAAACATGTTTCCATTACTCCATGAATGAACACATAAGCAACATAAATCAAGTTGTAATAGCAAAGTAACGCCTTTCCTGGGGAAGCAAGATTAAAAATTATCCACTCTGGCTGGCTACTTTGCAACCTGTCTGCAGGGGGTGGCCTCGATGACCCCAGGAGCCTTCAGACTCAATGAAATATCCTGCAAAAGGCACGGCAGTACAAACGAACACAATGCAGCGGTCTATTGTGCACCTTCATTCTCTAATCACTCAGGCTTCACATGCATGACTGGGGGTAGTTTATTTTTTCATAAATCATTGTTGGTTGGTGAGAAAATGAAAATGAAATCCTCTTCACACCAGTGACCCCTTTGCATTTAACAATCTGGGTTGTCCAATGACAGTCACATCCAGGTTGGTTGGATGTAGATAAAATCAATAGGTATGTGATTAGACAGCCGACTCGGGGTGGCTGCAGAATGGACAGGTCACCATTTGAGATGATGAATGGCTCTCTATCAACCTCCAGTTCCCTCCGATGCTAACATTTACTATAATCTTATTTGGGCTGCGATTTATCTTTCTTGCACCTGATCAATAAAGATGAACAGAACAGTTGTAAGGATCGATTGTAATTTTTTATCATTTTCAAGCACGAAGGTGCATTTCTGACATGAAGACAATATTCTAAGTGTCCTGCTTCTGCATTTTTTTAAAATCGCAATTTGAGTGGTCAGCTGCACTGGTCTATATACGGAGGGGTTTTAATTCATCTGTAGGTCTCAAGAGATCAAAAAGCCATTTGTCTTCTCAGGTATTTTAACTCTAGGCTGTGTCACACCTTCCTATCAGTTCCACTTACAAGATTTTGCTTTCCTTTAAAACACACACCAGCCAAGAAGGCTCTTTTGCCATGTTTGGTTTAAGCTTTGCTTTGAACCCTTCTAACAAAGAGGGCAGTAAAAAGGCACTTACTAGTCGCTACTGACCCTGATGAGAAACTCCCCACATGAATATGATGAACTGTCAAGTGAGTGTTATGTTACTGAACTATCTATTAACATGCTGGCAAAGCAATTACATCTTGATTAACACTTCCAATTATTTTAAGCATTGAAACTGTAATGTCCAGACAGAGCCAGCGCTAGGTTGAAAGATGTGCTTTGTGGTTCTGTTCTGTGACCTTACTAGGTCCTCCAACCTCCCCCATTTCCTTTCCAGTGTTCCTAACCTGTAAAATGTGGGTGATACTAGAGCTCTTATCTCTGCCATAGTTGCTGTAGGCATCCAATTTGATAGGCCAGAAAGCTGTGAGACTTGTTAAGTGATTTTGCAGAGGAAGATCAACATCAAAATAAAATCATTTCAAAGAAAAAGAACTAATTTGGGCGATTCCATTCTGGGTACAAATTAATTCGAAATGATCAGAAACAAATATTAAGCTTTCTAACAAGATTGATGAACAAAGGCAAGAGTTCCCCCATGATATAAATTGGTGAGCTCCCCTCTGCTGTGTAATGCCAAACGCAGGTAAAATTATTACATTCTGCCAAACTTTCTCCTGGGATGTCACACAAATACCTGCTCCTGCATTGCCTACAAACTTAGCATATACTTTCTCAACTTAAAATTTTGGTTTTTATTTATGTTCCATATTTCCACCTCAGTGGCCTGTTGCCCTCAGTGTATAAATCTTTCTAACAAAGAAAAGTCTCCAGCAGGCAACACCACATAACTAAGGGAATAAACACAAATATGCTAAAGATCTGTACATAGACAAAGTGTAATTCATTTAAGCCTTTACTTATTCATTCAACAAAATCAAACCCTTATTATCCCAATAATATTCATCTTGGGGAGTTAGATCCTCATGGAGCTTTCCATCTGATATAAAGGAAAAATAATTATATCAAAGGGCACAAATGCTAACTTAAAAGTTGTGTTACTGGAGTTCAGAAGGAGTAGAGATCTTGGTCTCAGAACTACCTCATGCTAAAGGAGAGACTACAAACCGTTCTGGATGGGTGAGGCCAGCCTAGACCACCCACACCTCGCCAACTCAGCACGAGTGAGCCCTGCCGAGACCGGAAGTGCCCAGCTGCCAGCAGCCCAAGGTGGTGACCTGCAGAATCATGAGGTAAGGAAACGGTGCCTGTTCTAAACCACTGAGTTTGGAGTAGTTTGTTATACAGTAAAAGCTAACTGGCGCATACCCTTTCCCTGCATTCTCACAGCACCATGGACTTTTACCAGAGCACTCACCCACAGTGTGCATTTATGTGTGGTCTCCCCAACTCGCCCACAAGACCCCTAAAAGCAAGGCTCTCATCCCACTCACCATTATATTCAGAGCACCCAGCAAAGCACGTGACACACAAACTTACTGAAATAATGTTAGAGTGACACCATTAATGCTAAGCTGCATTCCAACTTTTGCTTTTATTTAAAACTAGAGGCCTGGTGCACAAAAATTTGTGCACTCGGGGGGCGGGGGGAGGGGGTCCCCCAGCCCGGCCTGTGCCCTCTTGCAGTCTGGGACCCCTTGGCAGGCGGGGAACGTTGGAGTCTGCAGCAAGCAAGCCTCCCTGCTCGCTTCAGTGCCTGGCTGCCGGCTGCCATCTTGGCTGACAGTTAATTTGCATATACTCACTGATTAGCCAATGAAAAGGGTAGCGGTCGTACGCCAATTACCATGTTTCTCTTTTATTAGTGTAGATAGGATGGGACAGAGACAAGTCTAAAGTAGATGCAATAATACAGAGAAAATGGGATGCTACATTTATTACATGCCTCCTACAAATTGACAAACAGGCCAGTCTGCTCTACCACGTAAAAAGGAAATGAATATCACTCAAGACTGTGTTCAACAGCAGTAACAGTACAATAACATTTAAAGCTACAAATAGTCGCTTAAACGAGAAAGTGGTTTATTTTTCTCACGTAATAAGAAGTCTGGATGTTGGAAACCCAGAGCTGATGGAGGTGCCAAGGATATCATCAAATAAATAGGCCCTTTTCTGTATGCCTTCTCAGCCGCCCTTAGCATTTTGCTTTTATCCTCAGTCTCAAGATAGCTACTGCACTTCCATTTATCATGCCTACAGTCTCAAGGAGGAAGAAGAAGGTAAATAAGGGAAGAGAAGCCTCCCAGAGGTTTCACTCACATCTCTTTGGCCAGAATTATAGATCACGCACAACCCTGGCTGTGAAAGAGGCTGGGAAATTCAGTATTTTTGTTTTCTCACTTCTAGAGTAAAGGAAGAGAGGAAGGAGTGTGTAATTGGTGTTTATTGAGCCAATTTATCATACCTGCTAAGATAGTTGAAGTAACAGCACAGAGTCATGAACAAAACAGTGTGGTTGGCTTTGGGTGGAGGTATCCTAATATTTCTTTCCCATCTCCCTTCAACTTCTAATCTGGGGTGTGGGGGGTATACCCATCTGGCATTCTGATACCCCAAACCAAAGTTTCTTGACAGTGTAGGGAGGAAATGGGAATCAACAAGAGTGGGCATCCTTCCCACGTTTCTCTGGGCTGGCTATGGCCCAGGCTTCTAAATGTGTGATATGTTGCCATTTTCCACTTTCTGAAAAGTCTCCCTTTAAAAGCACATTTTAAAATGCACATGCACAGATGCACATTATTGCTAGATTGAAAAGTATCTGTTTTCACGGTCTAAATTAGATAAAAAGCAAACATGCACACACAGTATTCTTGCAATCTTTTCGAGTTCTGAACCTTATTTCTTTCCTATTATAACTAATATGATCAGACCTGTGGCACAGAAGGAAAGAACAAATCCAAAGGCCACAAGAAAAATTTGTTAACTAGCTCTTGTCAGTTTTTACAAAATGCTTCACACGCAGATCTGGGCACGACTGCGTCACGCATCACACTGAGGTACAATTTAAATTCTGGTTCTCAGAGAGTAACACCAACTCACTGTCCACTCAAGGGCGGAAGCAGCTCTGCTCCTGCTTAGCAGGAGTCAGAGGGAGGAGAAACAAGTCGGACCGTGGACGTGAGCAGGCTGGCTGAACGAGGGCTCTCCTCTCTCTATGCTGATCTAGAATTACCATGACTCACTACCACTCCTGTAACCCACCCAGACACAGGTGTGACTCTACCTGCCTAGCTATTTCAAACAAAGGTCTGGTGTTGACAACCACCCACAAGTCTTCCTTTTGAAGATTTCTAAAAGAGCATCCCTATTATTAAGTAGTTAGATTCAAAGCAAACTCCTTTACATGTTTTGTTGTAACACTCGCCCCAGAACTGTTATAATACAGGGTGGGGCAAAAGTAGGTTTACAGCTGTGAGTACGTGAAACAGAGTTTATTCTTGGATTATCATTTACTAATTGTTGTTTTGCTTTCCATACAAGCAACTGTGAACCTGCTTTTGCCAGAACCTGTACGTAATCAGTTAGATGCAGGTAAGTATGTCTCCCCCAAGATGAGAGCTAAGCATTTGGGACCTGGTTAAATGCTGCAAATGCAACATGGATACAATTCTAGGCACAGAGCCCTGAGAGTCATTTACTGAATGGCATTAGGTGGCCCCAAAGAGTTCATGGTTCTTTTTATAGAATCAGACAGAATCAAGAGACTCACTGCAATGTAGCCAAATTTTTAATCGATAGTAACAGCTATAGAATTTTAAAAAATCACTAATGGTCTAAACTTAGTTGATTTAGTGGTTTCAGTATTTCTCCAGAGAAACTGTCCATCAGAAAGCCTGGCGGCTGAGTTGAGTTTACTGCCTCTGCGCTGGGGTATACTCCGAAACCTGTTACAGGTGGTAGAGGAGCGGAGGAAGGAATCTGAGAAGTCTCGGTGAGAAAGTGGCCCTGCAATAGGGGAGCTGGCATCTCAGAGAACCTTGCGTTATTGGCACTCCTTACACCCATGATCCCGATTCCACGGTCTCGGTCTCTCCTTTCATCTCCTTCCCTCCTGCTGTCTACGAGACAGGAAAATCAAAGCTAATATTTGAATAACTTGCAAACTGCCAATAGTGGTTCAGACTCATGGTATATCAGATTCCGTATTCTGTTTCTAAAAGGCTCACCAAGGAATGGTTTGAGTTATTTAAACCGAGTCTCGCTTTTTCAATATAAAACAAGGACCTTATCTTCGAGGGCGACTCTATCAGTGGGACAATGTACATTCAGCACTTGGCATGGAGCCTGGCTTCTCCTTGTGGAAGCCAGAGAGAGGTTCCTGCTCACAATGCCACTCCTGCCAACAACCCTCAGCTCCCTAGCAACCCAACATCAGAGCCTGGATCTCCACTAATTAGCTACACAACTATGCACAAACCTGATCAAGTGGATGGAATCAGACTGTATCACTTTTTCTCACACTGAGTAATGCTGCTGGTTTTGTGGAAGCAATAAACTCAAAAGGCTAGATATTTATCCTGAGTATCTCTAAATTTCTGTTAATGACCATTTGTGTACATCTGTAAGTGTATCATAGTTTTTCTCTACCCTATTTTTTTCAAATCTGCATCACTAGTGATCAATAATAAATTATTAATTTAGCAGATTCTAACAAATCAAAAATCCCGACTCTTAAGTTCTACAGCAAAGGCAAATGAAGACTCCCCGTGGAAAAGGCTATGACCAGTAGTTTATCCCAAGATCTCTCCTTCCTCCTTAGATAACCCCAGTTCTATGCTAAATATATAGTCAATCAACCCAAAATTATCACCTTATTTCTAGTTAAGATGCAGTAAGCAGAAATGTTGTGTAGGACGTCCTAGCAGGCTGCTAAAGGGAGCTGACCTCAGGTGGCAGGGAATCTTTTCAGCCCTTGTGCCTTTTCTCTCTGTTCCAGGCTGCCATCCTGCAGCACGAACCCGCCTCAGAGAAACCCCTGGCTAGGGTGCCGGAGCCAAACAGCAGGTTCTGGGGCTCTGCTGGCCTGAGGCCACCACGCAGCCCTGACGGACAACCTCTATGAGACTTTTATTAAATAAGAAACAAAACCATCTTTCTAATTTAAGCCATTCCACTTTTATGACATATAGAGTCCAATTCATCAGAAATAAACCTTCACTACGCCCTACATGCTTGCTTTTTGTACACCTCACAGGTAACTTTAATGACGTCCAATGCCAGGACATACAGGGAGCACCTTTCCCCTCGGGAGGAATGCGTGACTTTCACTCCTTCAGAAACCTGCTTCCTTCTGCTCCTCTCCTTTTCCGACAAAGAACAGGAAGGATTAAAATTGTAGAGCCATGTTCAACTCGAGCATCAAATCTTACCATCTCTAAGAAACCACACTCATGAAAACCCCATTGTCTCCTGGGCACCTGGGCAAAATTAATAAACTGCTTTTGTAATTACCTTTTCATTCCATTTTTACTATTTCTCAGATAAAAAAAGGACACACACAGGTATTCAGGGCTTTTGCTGGCATTTCTAGTTTTCTTCCAGGAACTTTAGAAACTTGACTTAATTAGAGTTTTAGGCGTTTTTCTTGATTTAGCTTTGTAATTAGAATAGAAATCCTAGAGTCATTGGCAGCCTTGCCACTGTGCAAGTTATATGAGTTATACATTAGAGATACTGTCTCAGGCCTCAGTTTCGTCACCTGGGCAATTTAAACAAACTGTACCGCATGCGCAGGTGGCATTCTGCTTCCCTTTTTTGTTCATGTCATCATTTCACAAACACTGCAGGTCTGTGCCAGACATTAGGCCAGCAACTTGGACTATAGCGGTGAGCAAACAGGATGCATGGCCCTACCTTTATGGAGCTTATGGTGTAGTAGAGACAGCCATAAATTTTTTAAATCACAGAAATCAAGGTATAATTAATAAAAAATTACTGTGCCACTAAGCTGGAATTTTTTATTTCTCAGAAGTGGTTTTTCTAATGAATCTCTAACCACCCTTCATAGCCAGTTATTAAGTTAAGTGTTTTTATTTCCCTTCTATAGTTTTTTGTTTTGTTGTTTTTTTTGGTCAGATATTCCAAGCTTCATATTAGAAATCTCTTCACTTGTAAAGCTTTATTCTAAAACCTTTAGAAATAAAGGAATTCTACTTGTATTGATGTGAGTGAAAAGAGGTCCAAGTAGTATGAAAAACAGAAATCTAAAAAATAATTTGAACAGTATATTTTATAAACAATAAGTACACTATATGTACACATAAAACCAGGAATGTTCTGCAAAAAATAGCTGTTTCCCCTGGAAAGGGATCTGAGGACGAGATACTTTTCCTTCTTTATCAGACCGCTGTCTATAACAATTTAAGTTTTTACCATGGGCTTGTTTCATTTGAAGTTAAACACACACACACACACACACACACACACACACATTATATCTTAATTTCCAACAGGCATTATGCCTAAATTCAGAACACGTAAAAAAGAGAAATTATTTAGATATTACTGGGACAGTACTCTCTGACCCTTTCCTGCCCACAGTGACCATTAACCATGCTTATAATGAGATCTACCCTAAATACAAGATATTTTTTTCCTCACTATTATCCTTTTCTATGTAACATCCATAAAAGGTCTTACACTTTTCTGTTGTTTGTAGCTCTTCTCTCTGAGATAAAGCATCTCTCCCTTCTACCTCACCTCTTAGACTCCTATATTACACACCTGAGACCTTTCTGCTCCACGTGACTGCGCGTCTCACTGCTGCTTCTGCAACGGTGAGACAGGCAATTTCACAGCTATCAGAAGGGTTATCACGAGAATTTACCATGATGTCTTGCAAGACCTGGAGAGTAACTTCAAATTACTACATGTTCCCAGCAAAGGAACCTCTCGGTCTCCTGAGGACTGTGTAATGTGACAGTCATTGTCCAGGTCGTAAGTCTTACTTGGGAAGTGCTCGATGAGGTGATGCCACAGCTAACAGCACAGCCACTGGATGGCTCTATACAGAAAGCATCGCATTTGTATTGACAACACAGCTCAGGCTTGCTCTCCTAGCATCTCCCATGGAAAGGAACTAAATCTAACAAACTCTCTGGTATTGCTCAGCACATTCACTGCCGACACCTATGCACACAGCGTCCTCTTGAAAACCGGCCTAAAAAGAAAGCTGAAAACAGTATCTCCATTCACAGTTTTACACCAATCACCTGAGGATTTACAGCACATGCTCCCTCTTTTCCAGATCCCTGACTGGGGGACTTAAAATCCATTTGTTCAAAAGCACTTCTTTTTATAAAAGAAATATATTTTTATTTATTTCAAAGAGGAAGGCAGAGAGAAATAGAAACATCAGTGATGAGAGAGAATCATTGGTTGCCTCCTGCATGCCCCCTACTGGGGACTGAGCCTGCAACCCAGGGCATATGCCCTGACCAGGAATCCAACTGTGACCTCCTGATTCATAGGTAGGTACTCAGCCACTGAGCCACACCAGCCAAGCCAAAAGCACTTATTCTTGAAGAGCTAATATGGGACCAGCCCAGTGGTGGGCCCTAGGGACGAGAGTGAAGACATCTTTAAAGTCGGTGGAGAGAGAAATAT
This sequence comes from Myotis brandtii, assembly GCF_000412655.1. Taxonomy (NCBI): domain Eukaryota; kingdom Metazoa; phylum Chordata; class Mammalia; order Chiroptera; family Vespertilionidae; genus Myotis; species Myotis brandtii. The sequence goes on along the minus strand of NW_005353690.1, from coordinate 214,922 downwards.
GAACCACTACCCATCACACCACACAAAGACAACCGCCTTCAGTTTTGTAGTCCTTTTGGCTCTAAGAGTTCCATATTACAATGCAAACACTGCCAACCCCCTCCCCCCGCCCGCCCCAGGACGGTGGTAGTAAGCTTTGACATCCAACTTGGTGTTCCTCAAACTTGTAAGGCCCATCCTCTTGACTAAAAATCCTATATAATAAAAGGGTAACATGCAAATAGACCGAATGGCCGAACAACCGAACAAACAATCAAAGCATAATATGCTAATGATATGATAAGGTTGCTCAACCGCTCACTATGATGTGCACTGACCACCAGGGGCAGACAGTCAACTGATCGACCAGCTGCTATGACATGCACTGACCCCCAGGGGGCAGATGTTACGACTGGTAGGTTAGCTTGCTGCTGGGGTCTGGCCTTTCAGGACTGAACGAGATGGGCCGGACATGCCCTGAAGCCCTTCCGCAGTCCCTCCCCGTGGGGTCCCTCAGCCTGGCCTGCACCCTCTCGCAATCCGGGACCCCTCAGGGGATGTCGGAGAGCAGGTTTCAGCCCGATCCTGCAGGCCACTCCCCTTGGGAGGGTGCCAGATGCAGGGCTCATGGCTGGTGAGCGCTGCTGTGGCAGCGTGAGCCTCTCCCTATCGGGACTGATTGGGCACGAGCCCACGGCAGGCATAGCGGGGCCAGGATGAGCGGGAGCGGCAGGTAGGAGCTGCAGGCGGCATTGGACTGCGGGTTTTGGCCCAATCCCTGCAGGCCACCCAGAGGGACCCCACCTGTGCATGAATTCGTGCACTGGGCCTCTAGTCTTATTATATTAATCATAGACATATTCATAGAAATCAAAGAACAGGATCAAATATTAAAGACTAAATGAAATTCGTGCACTGGGCAGGGGGGAGGGGGAGGGTCCCTCAGCCCGGCCTGCACCCTCTTGCAGTCTGGGACCCCTCTGGGGATGTTTGCCTAAGCCGGCAGTCAGACATCCCTCTCACAGTCCGGGGCTCTTGCATTCCGGGACCCCTCGCTCCTTATCGTGCTGCGCTCGCCAGCCGTGAGCCCGGCTTCTGGCTGAGCGGCGCTCCCCATGGGAGTGCACTGACCACCAAGGGGCAGCTTCTGCGTTGAGCGTCTGCCCCCTGGTGGTCAGTGCATGTCATAGTGACTGGTCATTCCACTGGTCATTCGGCCATTCGGTCAATTTGCATAGTAGGGTTTTATGATATAGGATTCTCATAGATGAGAAGACCTCTCAGATGGTTTCCTTGGAGTTCAGGGTGAGAAACTCTAAACTAAATACTTGAGCTTATTATCAGTTAACTTTCTGACAGGGACTCAAACCCAAACAGGTGGGGGCACCACGAGTGCTTCCCACGGTAAAGGTGTGCAGAGTAAGAACTGAGTCCCTGGGCGAAGGCGTGCCAGAGAAGAAAGGGGTCCTGACAGAGAGGCTGGAACCAAGTTAAAGCCTGCCTCCGTCCCACTTCTTTCTGCCTAGCACCTGAATTTTTAAAATATAACTGAGGCCAGGACCAATAACTCATTCTGATCCAGAAAATCTACTTAAGAAAGAGTTTCCTGAAAACTGAGCGAACCTTTGAACTCTTCCCCAGACCTGATAGAGTTGATTTCTTTGCTCCTTGGCACCAGCTGAGCAGCAAATGCAAACTGAATCAAGTCTATTTGTTCAGAAGCAATACCTTCCCAACACTACAGAAAATAAGCAGCTCACATAAAGGGAGAGTGCCACCGCCAGGCTCAGAGTCCCAAATTGTGCCGTCTCTGCAAGAGAGGGAGATGATGAAAACATTCTGACACCTCCGCAGGCTCACCAGCTACAAGCCTTAATGAGGGTGCTCTGAAGCGATAGAAATGGCAAAGCATTCCTGTGCTTCAAAAAGTAATGTCATAACTATGCATAGAAGCTATCTGTGTCACCTCTGAGATAGACTCATTAATGCAGACATTTAATGCCTACAGTCAAGAGTCTTGGGCGTGGCATAGGTAAGGGGCAGGGCACTAGCAGCCATGACAGTGTCTCACTGTGGATTTACTTTGGTCCCCGGCACTGTGCACTATCAGAGATCGAGGAGAAACACTATGCAAAACTCAACCAAAGCAAAGACATTTCAAATAATTTTCTAAGCAAAATTTTCACCTAAGAGCAGATGCCCTTCTTCAAAATCTCCTGATGGAAAACAAGGCCTCGAGTCCAGTATTTGGCACATACATTTCCCTGAAAGTGGCAGTTGATAGGTTATAGAAAATTGGTGAGACAAAATCATTTGGTAAAACCATTTATTTTACCCTTATCAAATTGGCTGTTTTCTTTGTTTGCTTTTTGTTTATACAAACGTTACCACGTGTTGATGAGTATATTAAGAAGTCGGCTCCCTCATAATTTGCTAGTAAGAGTATACAATTTATGGCAACACGCTTCAAATGCCTTTAACTCAGTTTCATTTCTAGAAATATCTAAAATTAATTATGGGTGTTTAGAAAAATTTCACTAGGAAATTTTTCACCACAGAGTTTATAATATTGAAAAATGAAAAGCAACATAAATATTTAACCACAAAGGACAGATAACATACGTAATAGAGCACCCAGACAATGGAGGGATGAGTTATTTAGGCTTTTTTTTCTCTCTTGAAGAGAAAAAAAAAAAAGATATTTAAATTCCTTTAAGTTTTAGTCCTTGGTCAATAGATTTAAGAAAAAGGACAATTATAGAACAGTTTCTTGTAATATTCCAAACTGTACCAGCTCTTCTCAAAAAAAAAACAAAAAAAAACCTGGAATTTCCACAAACCACAAATGAATTCATCCACAAGGCCATAGCAGATAAGATAGATTTTAAAACAGGGGGACATCTATTTTAAATTATGAAGGTTAAAGCCCAGTTTATTCCTGGTGTCTTTGAAATTATTCTGCCATTTGCTAAGCAGGTCAATGTTCATTTTTTTATTCGCCCAAATAATAACTGACAACCTAAGAGCCAGGTATTAGGGGAAGGGAACACTTTTTAAAAAGTAGTTATTCCATTCCAGTGTTCACAACCCACAGGGTTGGATACCCAGGTGAAACAGTGCCCAGACAACAGCTGAGGCTCTGGGGCGCCCACCTTTACTGTCAACACAGGTCCATGAGAGCAGAGTTCAAACTGCTGGGAGGCTGTGGAGACTTGGCCTTCCCAACAGCAAACATGGTCAGGCAACAACCATTTATCTCAACTGATTTAAAAGGGAAAAAAAACACACACAAATAAAACAGCCAAGAAGGAAGAAAGGTCAGAAGCCATGGCTTCCCTTTACCTACCAAGAATGGTTACCTGACCAAGGCTACACGTTTGCTTGGTGTCCCATAGGTAGCAAGTGCACAAACAGAATACCCCAAGTCTTATGCTCCAAGTCCAGGCTGTAAGGCCTTAGGGTGTGAAATCTTTAGTACTGTAGTTTCTTCCTTACAAAGCAACAGAGACTCTATGCAGTACTTGACAAATTCATGATTTTCCTTGTTAATATAATGCCTCTATGGTCAGTCACATAAGAATGAACCACAATACCCAAGCAAAATAAGATCCAATGCAGATGAAACACCTATCTCAAGTTTTAATTTCCTTTCATCGATTTAGAGCCCAAACTCAGAGGTGAATAAATAACTGTGACATGGTTCGCTCAAGTGCTGGCAATGCATACAAAGCTACTCGGGTGAATAGGAAAGCCAGTCTTAATTTAAGGGTTAAAAATCTCAGATATGAAAGGGAGACCGATTTCAAAAGTGGCAATGGGATCACCTATCCATTTCAAAGACGTGTTTATCTTTTTTGTATTTCAAAGGAGAGGCCTCTGAAAGATCTGGCATGGAAATATGCATGTGAATAGGAGCACAGTGAAGAGTCTTAGCTTTCAGGTATAATGGCTCTCCCTCGGAAAGCACTGCAAGGATTCCTGCATCCGGGAGGCTCAGCACAGGCTGCCAGGGCACTAAGGCCCGCACTCCCTCCCCTGTCCAGCTTTTATCTGAGGACTCATTAACATTTTCCTGCATGACGGCCCTGAACCCTACTACTGCTTAAAGGTTCCGCTGCTCTGCGGCAGAAATGCATTCATTCATGTGGTACTGCACCATGCCAGAATGTGTCTTTCTTATAAAAAAAATATGGGGGTGGGGGTGGGGGTAAGAGGTAGGATGGGGAAGAAAAGATAATTATGGAAGATGCAGTGAGCCAATCTGATAGTCTTCTTCTAGAAATATTCATGAAAATCTGTCCCTGGAAATTGCTGGTGTTTGGTAGCCAATCTTTTCCATGTGACTTTTCTGAGAAACGTTCTTAGAAAGATCCCACAGAGGGGTGATAATAAAATGCATCTCATCAAACGATCTTTCGTTCTGGCGTGGAGTCTCTCTCCCATGTCTTCAATGCGGGTTCTGACGGTCCTCCTTCCAAGGCCTATCTCATTTCCCCCAGCTTAATCACGCTGTGCCTTCTGCTGGTGCAAGTCCATCCAAACAAGACCTGTGAGCAAAAATGCAGCCGTCCACGAGGGGCAAAGCAGCCTGTATTCTGTCAGTTTCCACAGAGGCAGACCTTGGAGACTTTGAGCCTTGAGGTCCAGCAAGTGCTTTAAAGAACAGCATATTCACCCAGAGGAAAGATGTTCACAATTGTGGAATCCCTGTGATGTGAGCACACATCAAGGGAAAGAGACTGGATCTTTACTTTTGAAGAAGACCTTTATTAAAGAGACAAATGTGAAATATAAATGTAATCTGGGGTTAGGAATGTGAATTAGGCCTTGAAATGATCCCTTTTCCTAGCACACAAGTCACAGAAATTACAGAGCCATGGAGGTCTGCAATAACCAGGCAGCGTCTCAATAGCAGCTTTACTGTTCGATGTGACCCAAATGTAACCAGACGAATCCATCAGCAACTAGATGTAAATGGCCTTGTGCGAGGCTTCGTTTCAACAGGCATTCTCTCTGCCTGGTGAAAGCCCTTTCTCCAACTAGAGGCCAAGTTATTAAGAAATTGTTTGTCATCGTAGATTGAATGGATCATTTGTTTCCCCGAATTCCTTTTCTCATCATTTACTCATTACACGCCTCCTCCTGATGGAAGTAGACATTTATTAGCTTCTGCATTTATTGCATTGGCAAACGGAAACATTCTGCTGCATTTCCTGGGGGTTCATTCATTTATCTATTGGATAACAGACTGAAGTTTTCTACAGGGCAGAAAAATTAAAATATCAGTCAGGTTGACAGCCGGGAAAATGAGGGTCTCTCTGAGACAAGAAGCTTTCTTGGGCACCGGGTTTATCGAGGAGCTGCAGTTATTTCACCAAACTACCCTTCATACATAACTAAAATTGTGGGCTATTAGCTGGCGAACTAATATTCCAAATAAATGATGCACATGGTACACTGTAAAGTATCTGAGATGCAAAGCTAACTGCTATTTTCAAAAGAAAATGCTTTTAAAGATCCATTTCTGTAAGGAGCTAGGGGAGGAATACTGTCTTATTAAGCTGGAATCACAGAATCTGAAGTTGTGAGAACCCAACGAGTCATGGAATCCTTTGCAAGCATCTTCTTTACAGCACGCCTGGCAAGGGACACTCTCATTCTGCCTAAAACTCTGATGGTGACAGGGAAGCCGGCAGAGCCCACAAGGCAGCTATTTCAGAGCTGGAGACCTCTGGTTGACAGGGGTCACTTCCCAAAAGTGGTCTGACTGCTTGTGACCTTGAACAAGCCATCTAATCTCTCTGGGTCTCAGGGTCTTTGTTTTAAAAACTTAACTGCCCTTTTGTTGAAAGAATCAGAGTTAAAGGAGAAGAATGTCATTTAGAGGCTCACCTATCTCATCCCGACCAAATGACTGGTCCAGAGGGTCACAGACACCTGACTGGCCTCTGAGGCAGCCACTCCATCAGCACAGCTGCACGCCCATCTGTAATTCTCCAGGCTGAGATGCAAGTCGTTCCCACCAGGATGGGGAGCTCATTTAGAGTACAGCTGTCTTCAATCCCTTGTATTTCTCTCTTCAACTCCTTTTATTCTTTCCTCTTTGCCTTCACTTCCCTGGAACCTTTGTTATACACCTTTCATTCTTGACAAGAAGCAGACGCAATAATGCGATGGAAAGTTCCATTGCAGTTGTCAGCCACCAACAAAACCCATCAACAGCTGGCCTAGCCCAGCACTGCCCTGATCATCCTCATTCTGACACCGACGAGCTGGGGTTTCATCCTCAGCTCCACAAAGCATGGACCGTCTAGCACTGTGCCCGCACAAAGAAAAATTGATTGTTAGTCTTTTGCCCACGTAGAGTTTGTATGTTAGAGAACTCCAGCCTTCTTGATATACTATTGCTTAAAATATGCCTCAAGACCCATGGAACCATTTTGAGGATAAGAAAAGTATAAATGCAAGTAAGAATATTATCTTTACAGATCAGTGACATCTTCTAGCTAAGTGTTCATACAGACATGTTCTTTTCCTAAATTGATTGGAAATCTGAGCTGAGAGCACCCGGGGTAGCCACACTGATATTCAGACTGCAATACAGATACATTCACCTGCTACCTTGGAGCCTTGGTTTACCACCGAGAAGAGATCCTTGTTCTTATGAAAGCCTTAGGTACAGTTAGTGAACTCAGTGGAAGAAAGGGATGCAGCAATGCACTTGGTTAGTTCAATGAAAGCCCCTTAAATGTTCAGCCACTACACAGAAGCCAGTGGAGCACAGCATACCATTTTCCCAAGATTACTTTGTATTCTTCCTCCCAATATAGGTGATGTCAACACAAAGCAGAGGATACTTCCTTAAAAAGAACATTATACTGAGCTATGATGATGCTAGATACTAGAGTTGCCTTTATTTTTGTTATGTCTTATGTAACCAGCTTAGACAAAAAGCAATGTAGGTTTTTAAGGGTTAACAATTCCTACGGATTCTATTATACAACACAGGATGATAAGATTTTTCAATTTAGGTTCATTGCTTATTTTATCCAAGTAAAAGACTTTCTGAAGATGCCCCGAAGAGATAAAGTAAACTCTTTATCTTTTCTATACAAGAAGGTATAGGTGAGGAACACAAAAATCTATACTATACAACCTCTGTCCTCCACTCATGTAGAATCTGCTAGGGAGTTAAGATAACAAACCTATGTGCTTTCTATAGATTATCTAATTTAGACCTCCCAATAACACCACCAGGGTGGTACTATTACCTCCACTTTCCAGAGGTGGACACTGAGGCCCAAAGAAGTTGACTAATCCTATATAATAAAGAGCTAATATGCTAATTAGACTGGAAGGCGGAATGACCTTCCGGACTGACCAGTGGGGTGGGGGGGTGGCTGTGAGGGCCTACTCTTGCACGAATTTTGTGCATTGGCCTCTAGTTAAAAGACAGTTTGAGCTTGTCCGTGGTACTGCCAGGATTGAATATAAGCAGCCTGGCTTTCCAATAGCGATATAAAAACTGCCTTATGAAAAGAGGTCACATGTAAACAGAATGATCAGAAGGCTTCATGTAGGAGGTTAGAGGGCAGCAGGGGCATTCTGAGCCTAAAAGTGGGGAGAGAAATTCCCTCAAAGGTGAGAGAGAGAGGGAAAAGAACACTAACCCCCAAACTGAAGACTCAGTATACAGAAGACAGGTACAAATAGTAGCTATAAGGTCTTTTCTGCTTCGATAAGCTTAACTTAGAAAGCCAGAAAGTGAGCATGGAGGTGGTGGAAACAGCTCTGCCAACCTTGTGGGCAGGCTAGCCACTTCCCACCTATGGTTAGAGGGGGAATTTCTACACAACTATTATTCAAATAGATGTGTGGCATAATCCACATACCGCTCAGCTTTGGTAGGGGCCTCCTTAACTCCTGTGCGTCTACTTCAATCCCATCCCAACTCTAACCTCCCATAAGTCTGTGCAGTGTAGAGGTTGAGAATATGAGCTTAGACTGTCAGGGTTCTGTCTCTGTGACCTTGCTCACCATTACTCTGCCCCACTCCACTCGGTAAAATGGGGACAAAAGTCCTGAATGGACGGAAAGATTAAATAAAATGATGACACAAAGTGCATTGCACAGTGCTGGCAAAATCATACGCTCACAGTAAATGTGGTTTCAAACAGCTACGTATTCCTGTTGACTTGGATTGGGGGGTTGGGGACTTGGAGGAAGGGAGCACAAAGGCACAGGGAGACTCCAGCACATTTTCATTTGATAAGGAATTTTTAAAAACACTTCACCATTCGCCTGCCAGCTCCACAGTGCCTATTACACTATTCCTCCAGGAGAACGAGGATTAGAACCACTCCTGAAATCAGTGCCATTTGAACCCAGCATAGAACCGATCTGCTAACAAAGTACAGACCAAAATAAGCACCGCCTGCCAGGCTTGGCAAGACTGATACTGTACTTGAAAAGCAAAGCTGGCACTTTCTGAACAGATAGTGAAGAATACAGTAGAGTAGTAAATGGCATGGAAACAAGGAAGAGACCTGGGGAACTGGTGCTCAGCGGCACCTACCACAGGCTCTTCTTCCACAGCCCTGGCTCACGCCTGGCGCTCGGACCCTTCCCAAGCGGCACCTAACCCAAGGCCATCTCCCTCTATAAAACAAGATCGCTATCCGTCACCACCCCCACACACTGGCATTTTCTCTTCCATTATTATGTTATTTTTCTAAATAAAACCTATCACCACTTAACATAAAAGGTATTTGTTACTGACTGTCCTATATGAACAGAGTGTTAACTCTATGAAAAGGAAGCGCTCTCTGTCTGCTGTCCTCTCGGGTCCACCCCCGGAGTTCACAATGGAGCCTCCCACACAGTTCACTTGAGAGCCTGGAACAGCTCACCATGACAAAGCCTAAGACAATAAAAGAGGGTTCTAAATTATAACAAGGGTGAGAATTGGCTTGCTTAAAAAAAAAAAAAAACTAATAAAAATATTGTCAGTTACGGCAATAATTACTTTTCAAAAGTTTACAAAAATCTAAGCAAATTAGAAGTATTCTAAATCATATTCTAAATCAATTCCAGAAATTGGAAATCAACCAAAGGGCTTGTATGCATGCATATAAGCATAACTAATAGACACAGACACGGGGGGGGGGGGCGGTGGTGAGGGCATGTGTTGGAGAGTAGGGGTGGACAGAGGGAGGTCAGGGGGGGAAAGGGAGACATATGTAATATTATATGTAATACTTTAAAAAATAAAGTTAATGCAATTCTATAAATAAATAAATAAAACTGACAGAGGAACATGCAAGGTATGTTTCTGAGAATACATATTTTAGAATTTTTATTTCACTTATTATATCTGCACACATTTCGCTCTCCCTTAAAATGTCCATGAACAAAGTTACCACTAGAAATATGTTAAATAAAAGTCAACATTTCAATTCCTTAATATACTTATCATAAGTATATGGTATTTTATTACTATTACTGCTTTTAAGATAAGTAAATAATGAGAATTATGAAGTATAAAGAGTATCTCCCCATTCCCTGTTTTTCTACATAGATAAGCTTTAACAGGTGCAATTTTCTCAAAAGAAAAATGATTTTCTTCAAATACTAGCAGGAAGATCCAGAGAGTACATTATATAAAATAGGCTATGGGAAATTTTTAAAATTGCAGTGTGGGTGGTTAAGGTGGCAAGTTGGCAGGTATTTAACCATACTTTATACCACAGAGAAAATGAGAAAGAAAGACCGATTTACAATAGCTGCGTATGCCTTTATCTTTAAACTGTAGCATATTCAAATAAAAAAAGGCATTCACCCACAACTGAGGAACTTGGTTTAATCCTTATAATGCCCATAATTTATACAACTGAATGCATTAGTCATTATAATGTACTTTGATTTAAGGGATTAAAAAATAAAACACCTGCATAAAGAAACGATAATTTGGGGGCCTAACCAACCTTAGTTGTGTTTTTTTTGGTTTGTTTGTTTTTTGAGGCAGAAGCTATAAAGATTTTGCTCTTAGTGAGTACTTTTAATGTAAGACTCTTGCATAAACTGCAAAAAAGTCTGATGTAGCACATTTTTCTGTAGAAATGAAATCTACAATATCGATACAAACAACCCTTTGCCATTTTCCTAAGCCATGACCCCACCAGAAATATTTTCTGCCTCTTAGGCAGAATTTATCCAAAATCAAAGTTTCATTTCTTTTCAAGAAAAGATCCCTGTAACCAGGCACATTCTTAACTGTAAAACTCCACCATCAGAAGAGCAGTGTCTGTCCAGGAATCACCCCTTTGACTTTCTACCACATCTTCTTGTTCTTGCCCCCAAACTACCTATGATCTGGTCTCACCCATGCTTCCTTCTCATCCTCATCTATCCATTCAATTTCAATGGATAATGCAAAAGATGAAGAAAAGAAAAAAAAAGGACTCATTCGGTTCTTACTTGTTAAACAGACTGATCCAAACATCACAATGAACAAATGAATCCATGTCCTGCATGGATGTCCTAAGTCAGAGAATTGCAACAGAAGATTAGAACAAAAATAAACATAAAAACCAGACATGTACTTGCAGCACATTATTGAAGGGGTGTCTGTACTCCCTCAGGACTCCATTGTGTCCTCTCTCCCTGTGCTCCCCACACCCAGCAACTTCTGTCAAGCTGGTAGCCCACACCTCGCCACCACACGGCTCGGTCCTTGGTCTCGAGGAGCTGACCTCCAACATTACAGTATCTCAAGGTTTATAAACAAACCACTTTTAACTTGGAGAAGTAAAAGTTCGACCAGTTCTGTTTTACTGTTGTTGTTTAAAATTCCCCACCCATCAGCTAGGCTTATATTACTTTAACTAAATGGACAAAGAGGCCAACAGCCTCTGGTCCAAAGATGTAGGAAGACAGAAAGATACACGCAAAGTGCTCAGGTTACCATCTCTGATGTAATCTCCCCAGTTTGAAGCCAAATACATACAAGAGAAATCCCATTTTATCAAATAAAATGAGTACATTAAAGAGCTCTGAATATCTGCGATTATGTAAGCCTAATTATAGTTTCCTTTTATTATTTCCATATTACAAAGTAGTTCTACAAGTGAGCCAATGATTCTATTCCTTCTGGCAAAGTTCAATATAAAACAATGGATAATTTTTTCTCAGGCCTCCAACCCCCAACAAGTTCCCTCAAGCGGCGTGTAATCATCAGTCTCCTAGATGCCGTGGTCTGATGGTGATAGCTAGTGCTGGCCTAATTCAGTATCCGTGTAAATCCACACAATGTTTTATTTCAGCTCCATGCCCTTGAGAAGTATGTTATAAAAGCCACTTTACAGATGAGGGCTTGAGGGTGAGACAGGTTACCTGGTGTTTCTCGAAGACCAAGAGCCAAGAAGCAGGAGGTGTAACACTGGAATCCATGTCCACTTGTCTTTGATGTCATTACATTTACCATGAGGGCCCTGGCCAGATGGCTCTATGGGTTGGAGCCTCGTCCTGACAACAAAAGGTGGCGGGCTCAATTCCCAGGCAGGGCACATAACTAGGTTGTATGTTTGATCCCCAGTCAGGGAGTGTGGGGGAGACAATCGATGGATGTTTCTCACGTCGATGTTCCTCTCTCTCACTCCTTCCCTCTCTCTCTAAAATAAATAAAAATCATATCCTTGGGTGAGGATTAAGAAAAAGTTTACCATGAGGTCCTTGGAGGGAGAGGTCCCAAATGTCTGATCCGTTGCAGCAGAATGAGGTCTAACATTCTGAGGTCTGAGGTTACTGAATATCTCAGGTAATCATGAAATGACCAAGAGACAAGCACCTGGGAATTACTGCTTTACGACACCTTGGGTATATGAACGTCAGCCACAGGAACAAATGAGCAAGTCAGCAGTGCTTTCCTCTGACAGAAGAATTCAGGTGAGTTCTATGAAACATTTCTTTCATTCCGTACAGCACTCATAAAAACAAACTACTGCGTGCCTGCTTTGCACCATGATATCAGCAAAGCTAGTAAAACTTTACTGTTCATTTGATTGAGTTTCATAAAACCTCAGGAATGGTACCCAAGTATTCATTGTACTGCAGCCACCTCTGCAATATTTGGATGGTGACGAAAATTAGTTCCAGGAACCTAAACAAACAAATACGCATTCACTTTTTTGAACCTATCTGATGAGACAATGACATGGTGAACACTGTTCCCACTCCCCCAACTACATAAAACAATCTGTTTTCTTACCTGGAAAAGTACACTTCTCTACTACATGAATGTTAAAGTTCCAAGGAACAATAAACTTTTATGTATCTATAAATATTTCATTTCACTGATACAGCATCCAGGTTCTTGTATTAATACTGGTTTTAATTGTTAGTCAGCATAGGCTTAAAACATCAGCCTTGTTTTGTTGCCTGGCAAGCAAGCCTTGAAACCCAGAATTTCATCATAATCATAAAAATCATAAAAATGTTTCTATTTGGCTACTTCCAAAGTAATATTCATTCAAAAACTATCTTTTGCATAATTATTCTTAAATAGCTAGAGTATAAGTGATATATCTGTGAATATAGTTAGTTACTTTAAATAACTTTGTGCTTCTATTTAGACTAAAAATATTCACCCTTTTCTCTTTCTGGCATTATTCTTTTGGGAACCAACTTCAAGGTCAAATCCAAATGATATATAATTTTTAATGTATCCAACAGTGAAATAGCAGTCCCTGTCTTTAATTACATGCTATTGAATTTTTACAAATAGTTCTAGGAATTTCTGCCAAGTTTCTGCAATTTAGAGCAACTACATCATGAGAGGAGAGTTCACAATTTAGTACTAGTATTATTTTTTCGGAACTACAGACACACTGTAGTTCTAGGTTACATTTTCATTTTAATGAGAGTTAGAGAAACAGAAAAGCAAAAATGGACTGCCTACCCAAGGACATAAGCTAAGGGTCTCAGCCTCAAGAGACTCTCCTCTCACTTCTATTTTCACTCTAACTTGCACCATATAGTCCATCTAGACAAGGTAGAAGACACCTGCAAGGTTCATTACAATTAATTTCTAGAAATACTGATATTAAGAAGAGGTAGCAGGCGAAGAGGAGAGATGAGATACTAGAGGTACATGTGGCTGATTTAGCCCCTCTGTGTGCATTACAGGTACCAACAATGCATGATTCCTGGGCACATATAAGTGCTCAACATCCCCCAATAAGGAAATATCCAATATCCAGGGCAGAAGACTGTACTGACAATCAGCTAGTGTGCGGGTTTCCCAGGGAGCAACAGCAAGGAATGGATGAAAAACAACCACGGGAGATTAAATGCAGTTATGGCTTAATCATAGTTGAGTGATGGGTGAATTTCTGAGACTAATTACTCAGGTTAATTCTGAGGCAGAGCTTAGGCAAGCCACTGAGTTGAAGTTCAAGTAGCTCGGGATCAGAGGAATATCTCCGGCCTTAAACTAGAGAAAGGAAATGACAGTAAACTCATAATATGTGTAGTTATAATTTAAATTTGCAGGAAATTTATGCCCCAAGATTGCATATCTATGCAATCTAAACAGCAGGCTAATGAAGCCCCCGGGCTGCTGTGGATACAGTGATTCGAGGGCTACTTCACAGATCCACTAGGAAGAAATGATTTTACAAAGGGAGTGGGTAACGGCAAAGGAAGATGGGGGAGGCACAAGTGTCCAAGTGGCAGTGGCAGCCAGACGAGGACCATTCTCAGACACCATACCCCTCCTCTTGTTGTTGCTATCACACTAGGTCTCGCCGTTCCCTTGGACAATCTAACGTGGCTTGCAACTTTGATTTCTGCCCATAGTATTTCTTGGGCCACCTTCTTTTCTCTCCATCCTCTCGGAGGAGTAAGGCCCCATCCACAGATCCTTTACTGTTTCCTTCCTTTCAGCATCTCTCCTATGAATTTAGCCCATGTACTTCCGCACACTAAGTGCATCCATCATCCGACCACACCCGATAAGGGAACTGCTGTAATTTTTCTTTGCTGTGGAACACGATTCACTATTAAGACTCCTGGTGCTTAGTTTATAAAAAACACACAAAAAAACAAAAGTTGCTAAGGGAAACTCAGGTGAGAATCTGCTACTTAACGCTAATGGTTCTAAACAACAAAGGCCATGCCCACTTCCACCAAAAATCTTCTGAAAACTGGGGGAAGGAGAGTGAAATTGCATAATAAATGTTAAGGCCAGAAAGCCTTCTGGGAGTATCCTAGTCTCCCACTGGTCACACAGGAGAGGCTGCTAGGGAGGAGGAGGCAAGACTCTGGGTCCTGGTGAAACCCTACTACCCATCGCTCCCAATTCTGGGGAGCCTGAAATAATGTGAGCTTGAACCGCGAATGTGAACATAAATACAGAACTAGATATTGTGGTGTATTTCCTAAAAGACTCAGAGACTGGGCATGAGGAAGAGAAACAAGAGCACCAAGCCCACCAGAGGACCCTCAGAATCTCCAGGCCGCTTTCTCATCTGCCTACCCTTTTGCAACACAGTGTGAAGGAAGGCAATTCTGGGTTGCAGGTCCTCAGAAGCCCTCAAATTAGGAACTCTACCAATAAAATGGATGGCTTCTTGACCTCTACATCCTAGAATACAAATCAGGAAGGACTAAAAAAAATGTAGTTACTGGCACTATGCAGGCACAGCAAATCTCAGATGTGTGTTAAGTTTATGTCTTGAAAAAACATTCTGTGGTTTGAGTGTAATGCTGAAACATGGCATGCCGTATCCTCAGCTTGCAAGCTCCAGATGTACATCAACTCTGAGAAGGCCCACAGAAATATATGTTCAGCTTAGTTAAACCTGACATTCCTCAAGATGATTTGGCATGGATCCCATCCCACTCCCGAACACATTCATTTAAAAAGTCATCGAATGCCTGCTATGTGCCAGGTACTATCACGGTGACTGAGGGTCCTGAGGAAACTTACACATTTAATATTTATTTTCAGAGAGAACTGTTTGAGGCACCCAGTTAGTTCATTGGGTCTCTATTGGAGCATTTACCTGATGGATTTCTTCAACCCACTAAATTCCCTGTAAATCCCAGGGATTTAGACCTTTATGGGACAAAAGTAGTGGCTATTCCTTACAAAACATTTCTGCTCTGGCCCTAGCCAGTTTGGCTCAGTGGATAGAGTGTCGGCCTGCAGACCAAAAGGTCCTGGGTTCAATTCCAGTCAAGGGCACGTATCTTGGTTGCAGGCTCCTTCCCAGCCCAGGCCCTGGTCAGGGCTCATGCAGTAGGCAACCAATCAATGTATTTCTCTCACATCGATGTTTCTCTTTGTCTTTCCCTCTCTGTCTAAAAAACAATCAATGGAAAAATATCCCTGGGTGAGGATTAACAAGAAAAAAAAACCAAAAAAACATTTCTGCTCTGGAAAAGAATAGTCAGACACAGCCTCCGTGGACCCGCTATGGCAATTAAAAGCTCTGTACCAGATGCCAAAGGGCAGTTGTGCCGTTTGCATTTGTCACTATATCTATGCACAGTGCCTGTGCTTTTGAGTCAACAGTGAATGCCAAGGACTCTGTCTAGCCTCCAAAATTCTGATAAGAATGACCAAGGTCAAAATGGTTTTAGATTCCCTTCATTAAATGATGACCTTATTGTGCAAGCCTGTTTTATATGCCAAGTTCAGATGTGGGGGACTTCTGATTTGATAATCATAAGAGCTAATATTATTTGCAAATGTGTGAATGACCACATGTATCTTCCTAACTGAAGCTAAAGGGTTGAAACATAATACCTTACAGAGACACAGCTAGCTCATGAACATAAAACTGCCATCAGGGGCATTTTCTTACACCATCCCTGCAATTTCCTTTAAAAAAAAGAATAGTTATGTATTTTAATTTTTCGCCAGTAAAATAAAGAAATAAAAGCCTTGGTTGGTCTGCCTAACGTAGTACATTTGAAATTTATAAATAAACAAAACATCAAGGAGCAAAACAATCACTAATTATAAAATTGGATATAAAGAAAAATCAAGAGATTTAGCCCATTTGCAATGGCATACAAAGGAAACACAGAACGACTTGCTGGCTGCAACATGGTTATCAATAGCAAGAAAAGATCCCAAAGAAAGGAAAGGGGCTGTTAATTGTGTTTTCAAATAAAACAGCCTGCTGAGCCTCCCTAGACAAAATGAACAGAATCTTTAAAAGTGGAATTAATTTTCCCTGGATTTCATAACACTTTGTTTTTTACCTTGTCTTTCCACATTCAAGTGGCATATCATTTTAAAGAACCGTCATGGTAAACAGACTCTAATTATTTTATTGCATAGTCTTTCACCAGGTGAAAGAAACGTGCAGAGTAGAGAAAGTATGCAACCCATATTGTTGGCATCTTAGCACTTATGATCATTACAAGCACTCACAAAAAAAGCAATGCTGGGCTTTAAAGCTGAACTGTATATTATCTCTTTCTCAGAGCCCTGGGGCTATCACTGCAAAGCACAGTGGTCCATTCTAAGCTCTGAATAGAGAAAAGGAAGAGATCATTAAATTATAATTTCCATGCACAATTGGTACAAGTATTTCCTACCAACAGGATTAATATGAAAGCAAGATCCCAGAATAAAGCTGCTCAGCAGAGAGGATGGCAGTTTAGTGTCTTGTAAATTTGATTTCACTGAAAGCCCTGACACATCGTAATAGTGAAATCCTATTTACTGCAGCAAGAAGGATGGATAATGCTATTTAATACCTGGTGTACTGTGTGCCATCATCTCACAGCTTTGTACTCCATGTTCTCATCTTACCTTAAGGTTAATACTTCTTGACAGCCTACATGGTCAAGAGAGCCCCAAATTAAGTGCTGATCCCATGATTTGCAAATCTTTCTTCTAAATTTCGGCACAGAAAAACTGGCTCCGGTTAAGGGGATCATTTTAACAGGATGCACTTTCAACAGGATGCTTATCCAGGAGGGAAAAAAAAGGGCCTCATATCCTTAAAGCCAGATTAAAAAAACACATTTCAAGGTTACCCAAACCACATTCCCCATTAGAAAATTCAGAGAGGTTAACAGAAAGCCAATGCGTTTGGAGGACTTGTTGAATAATGAATTAAGGATAAGACCCCCATTTCCAACATACTGTATTGATTTTTCCCCCTCAGAGAATGAAATTTTTTTAAAATGCATCTTGCTAGTTACTTTTGGAATATCTGCAATAATAAACTTCCTTTAGGGAAGCAGGTAAGAGTATCAAAGGGTTCAGACTTTGAATCTAAGTTATAAATAACTGTGCCAATTACATTAACAAAAGATATGGTGATACTGGGCATTATTCACTTCTCTACCTAACAATTAACATCTCAGGGCATTTATTTGAACTACCATTATTCATTACTGATAAAAAAAAAAATTGAGAGCAACTCAAGGTACATGCCACCATTTTATTGGCAGCTCTGTCATTTGTAATGTCATTAAAATTAAAAGTGACATTGGCTACTATGGTCTTCAATGTGCAAACTTCTGGAGCAGAGAACCTTGTTTGCTTCTGAAACTCTTGGTAACGACAGAAACTACAGAGAATCTGCCTTGATTTCAAGGTGAGAGAGGAAGCCAGCACAAAATTTTCAAATGTCATAAAACAATACATTTCTCTAGGTTGATAAATGCAAACTAGCATGACCTACCAAGACATATCTACCAGAACGTGATGCTTTTAACTATTGTGCTAAATTTGCTATTATCTCATTGCATGACCAAAGCATACACAACAATTTAGTGTATATTAGCCACCCATACAACCTAGAATCACCGACAACTGTTTAAGAAGCAAATAGGGGGAAAATATCCAAGGAGTTTTTAATCCCATACATTGAGTTTAAGTTATCTCCCTACCCCAAAAAGGATTGTTTATGTTTTAATATCTCAGATGTCAGTGGTCTGTGTATGTGTCCTTATTAATCCCTTGAAAAGGCTGACCCAGCTTCACTCAATGAAATATTTTTACAATGACAGACTTCATCTGGTAGTAGAAATGCATAATAATTTCTTCCCATAAGCAGCACACGGAGCTGACAATAATCTGTTCTGTTGTCATTTCTCTTTATTATCATCGTTGGTGTTATTATTCCCCCAAGCTTTGCACAGAGGAATATAGAAATGAAGGTACTAATTGACAAGGAAGAAGTGAAGCAATCAAAAAAGCCAATTAATCATACAGAGGAGCCTGACACTTTATGATGCAATAGAAGTTATGCCACCTACCATAAGTAAAAGGCTTTTAAAAATTGCTCACTTGATGTAAGCATGACCTTAGAATTTAATTAGCCACTCTCTCCACAGGTGACGAACTAGTAAAGTACATTTCTTCTTAATGATAATTTATTTTTCACCATCCTCTTTGCATTGTTCTCTTTAGCCCAGCTTGTACACTTCCCTCTCCTTCTTAATTGTATGGGACTGACTGCAGCGTGTATGCAAATTGCTGCTGAAATCTACAGAAGCCTGTAAACGGAAAGCAATACATATCCCATACCCTGTTGATCTGAATACTGTAACTATATCTGACTAAGCTCTCTGATCTCCCTCAGCTCCTCAAACCACCAGAGCTTTTAAAGCTCTCTTCACGCTGTGCCAAACCACACCATTCTTATGAACGCCAAGAGCAAAGTGGATGCAGTAGAGCAAATCAATTCAAGTTCATAATTGAGAAGTTAGGCATGCAAGACACACGAATCATCAAAGAACCCGTGTCTCCAAGATGTCTGCGGGGAAAGGAGTCCTTCATCCTGAAGCTCCCTGGGGAATCTGGGCTCTTCTGCTCACTTTCCTCCCACAGGACTAACAGACTACAGGAAAACACACATTCTCTTGAAGAACATGCAGGCAATCCAGACTCCAATGAAAGAACCATCAAAATAACTTATCAAAAGTAACAGAAAGTTTGCTCTCTTTCTAGGGAAGGGATGTGATGACTGTCCTGTAGCAATCCTACGAATGAATGAGTGAATGAATGAATGAACAAATGAACACCTCAGAAATATTTTTAACTACTCAAATGATTATAAATGTCTTACTTCAAAGTAAAAGAAGTACAACTAGATATTAAAACAATCCTTAGGAGTATCACTCTGTACTTGCTTGATAATAAGGACTTATTTCCTCCCTTTCGGTCAAATTTTCCCCGGAAGTGCCAAATCCTGGGGAGAAAATTATGCATTTTGAATGCTTAACACTTTCAGGTTATGAGGTAGCATTAATCAAATTATAACATCAGGACATAAGAAGTTGTACTTCAAGCCAGAAAGAGCTAACCTACCATCCGAAGAACTAATAAAACAATCAGCAGGATTCAGCTTCTTGAGTGCAGAACTGGCAAATATTAAAGACTGGATAATGGCTAAAAGCTCAGGTGGAAAAGCTGGCCTAAGTCCAGATCATGCTTTGGCTGTACATTCTTGGGCTAATTATTTGAAGCCCTGGGATCTTCATCTAAACAATAGGGTTGGCAATTGCATAGCATTATTTGTGGGGATAAAATTACATAATCTATGCCAAGTGCCTAGCACAAATGCAAATGCTCAATAAATGTTACTGTAAGCTACTAGGATGCTGCTGCTATAAACAGCCAGATACTCAAAGTTAAACTTGATTTTCTCATGGATTTAAATCATTAGTGAAGGAGATACTAAGCATTTTGTTTTATTTAAAAACTTACACTAACTGCTCAGACATAACGTTATGGGATACGCCTAGTAAATCTAGGATTCATTCACTGTGCTCTTAGAACATGTGAGCTGTGAAAAATACAGAAATAAGAAAATGACCTTTGCCCTCATGGAGTTTACAAGATAAACACAGATAACTAATTTCAGTTGTCATAAGATATGGCATCATAGAGACAGGTCTGTAGAGAACTGCCTGAGGGACATGGGAATTTAAGAGACTTCTCTCATCAGCTCACCAACGGGAATGTACACTGGAATCTCTCTGTTAGGTCACACACCCACATGCGATTCTCTAATGTTCTTAAAATATCAAACTTTACTTCACATCTATGACAATGTTGCTGAATAACGCTGGCAACATTTATAATGAAATAAGGACCTGAAAAACTTTCAAATGGCTTTGACCTTTTTTCTCATAGAGAACACTGGAACACTGGTTCTAAGAGGTGTGAAATTGGCGTCCAGTTAAATTATACTTATTATGCCTCACAAGTTAGTGAAAGAGAAAATTATCTCAGACACCCGGTGAACTAGCCAATATAAACACCTGGGAGGGGAAGGCTCCATTCACACAAGGGAATATCTAATTGATAAAGAGTTTACTGAAACAGATCCAACCGGCGAACCACTAACTGAATGTGCTTCTCATGCTCGGTGGACTTGGGTCATATTCTCAAAAGAAGTCTGCATCAGGTCAATGGAAATTAGTAGTTCAAGTCATAAGATTATGAACCATCAAAAAGTGATAATATATACAGTTACTGGGTTTGTTCATCCAGCTGATGGGCAGATGACACAGAGATCTTAAAAAATCATCCTTGGAATGATTCTGTAAAAGACTCACATCCCCTCTCTATTAATAATATACCAGGTGGTATCTAGTTTATGCTTTCATCATTTCATTTGGTTAAAATAAAGAAAATATGTATTTTATATGCACTTTTAAAGCACAGGTAACCTGAATTTCATAGTAAGTTAAGACGATTTCTGCAAGTTATCAGATTAAAATGTTTTTCTTGCATTATGTACTACTGGATTCAGTGCTTTTACGCCTTCCTAACAGAGAGTGTAGATCCCCTAACAGAAATGGGTAGACACTGTATTTTCACTACCATCACAATGCAAGAAAAACCCTTTGCACAACCCTTGGCATTAAGTCTAGAAAATGCTTCATCATTGGGGAACTAAACGTCTCTCAAATATTCCTAGATGAAATCCTAAATGGACAAATTTCAACGTAGATACTTCAGGAATGGCAGTAACAAACAAAAACATGATTTTATAGAAATGGGCCAAAGATATCAGGATGTTGAATAATAATAAAGTAATTTTATGATTATTGATATCTTATACACAATGGAAAGCAAGTACATATTCTTTAATGGCAGCAGCCTATATGTGTTAAGCACTTCCCAGTTTTCAAGATTTAAATACATCCGCTCATCTGGTCCCCCCAATAACTCACAAAGGTGAGCAAGGAAGAGACTAGTCTCCACACTAATTTGTACAACCAGAAACCACAGAGATTAGGGAAATTGTCAAATGAGCAGATGACAAAGCCATGCCTCCTGACTCCCAGTCCAGCATCCTTTTGACCACATGCCATTAAACATGGAATTATTAAGTATTAACTAATAGTAATGTGGTTATTCCAAAACAGGAGTCGTCTCAGCTCACTGGTACTTCTCAGTTTTCTGTAAAAATTCCTAAATAAGTACTTTCCAGACTTATCTTCAAATGGGAAAAATCACTTATATTTTGCCTAAACAAGAAGACACTACTTACAGTGATTTGATATCATCACACTGCTTGTCCTAACCTGAGGCCAAAAGCAAGTCAGCTGCTGAGCAGCCGGTTTAATCTGCCAGGAATACCTCCCCACAGTTCCTCACGCCAGTCCAGAATCACCTGCATCAAGTCAGTGAACTTATGAGAAATGGGTGAATATTTCTCAGAGCCTTTTCTTGCCACTAACAGTGATCAATAACAAATTCAAAAGATACAAATGCAAAACTCGAAAATACATGAATTCAAGCATAGTAATATTTGATGGCAAAGAAAACCATCTCTGGGTGCGGAGAAAGCAGATGCGGAGTAAATCATCTCCAGACCTTCACTCCCACCCATTTTATTCCACTAACAAAGGCTAGGCATGGCAGGTAGGGTGCTCTGGAAGGACCAGCAAAACAGGAAACACCGCTGAGTGGTTACTCCGCACTGGACACCAGGACAGGTGCCCTATGAAATCGGCTCATTCAACAAATTAGTGAAGTAACATCATTATATCCTCATGTTACAGCTGAGGAAACAGAAAGTTTCAGTAAGGAGCTCCAAGATACAGAGCAGGTAAAAGCCGGTTCCAATCCAAGCCAGCCGGTGTCAGAGCCTGTGCTCTAATCCACGGTTCTGCATCCTACAGCGCTGGGTCAATTCCACTCGCCACCTAGCCATTTCAGTGGAGCCATAAGAAAGGTTTTACATTTTCAGATGCATGGGGGTGGGGGGTGGGAGTAGGGGGGAGGTATTGTCAAAAGAAGATTATCTCAAACTTCAATAAACTGAAACACTGTCACATTTGTTCACAGACATATTGGCTATGCTGCTCTTACATAGCTGAGGGCTATGACAGAAACCACACATGGTCTGCAAAGCTAAAAATAGTTACTATCTGGCCCTTTAGAGAAAAATGTGCTGACTTCTGCTCTAAGCCATTCCACATTACGCTTACTTAACATCTCTATTTGGATGTCTTAAAAAATATCCCACGTTTAACATATCCCAAATCAAACACCTGATTTCCTCCACCTCACACACCCAGAACCGTATTTTAATCCTTCCCCTGTGGAGAATCCATTCTATGTAAATTTACATCCTATGTAAAAACCATAGACCTAGAGTACCTTTGAGTTCTTTCTTTCAATCATGACCAAAATCATCAGCAAATCTGCTCAGCTCTGCCTCTGAAATACCCAAACACATTTCTTCCCTTCCTTAGCCCAAGCCTTCACCGTCCCTTTTCTGAGTCGCTGTCGTAACTTCTTCCTAGGACGTTTGCTTCTTGCTCAAGACAGAAGCCAGAATACTCTTCTGCTCACAACCCTTTGGCCTTTCTAAACATGCCAACCACGCTCCTGCTCCGGGGTTCTGGGGCTCCCCCGTTTCTGCAGACCTCTTCCCAATGCCATCCTATTTTACACAGGCTCTCCCCTCTAGCCAACCCGAAGCTATACTCCTAGGCCTTGAGTCGCCCTTTCCCTTGCTTTATTGTTCGCCACATCATCTCAGTTTGCCACACGATATATATACTGGGTTTTCATTGTATTTAGGCTCCAGGAGGACAGAAGTTTAGTTCATTTTCTTCAATAATATATCTCTGGCACTAGACCAGGGCCTGATACACATCAGGTACTTAAGTATCTGCTGGATGAATGAGAAATCGGTCCCTACATTCAAGAAGCATTGAGTTCAGTGACATACAGAGATGGGTGAACATCTTCAACATATAAATAATTGTACCGAATGGGGCTTAAGAATACACTTCTTATTTTACCTACTTTATTAGTAAACACTTTATTCTAAACAAATCAAATGCTGGGGTCTCAATCAAAGGGAGAGAAAGCTAACTCGGTAACATCATGTTCTCTGTATGAAATTACTCCAAGCAAATCTACTTCACTGCACAGGGGCACTGGTTACATGCCTGAAGTCCCATTCTTACCTTCTGCTTCAGCCTTAATTCCCTCCTTTGCAACTCTGTCAATTCAAAGTCCATTTTGACTACAGGTAGCACCTCAACTCTTCCCCCTCCTAACTCTTCTCCCTAAGTCCTACTATTCAGCTCCTGTAAAAATATTAATGCTTGAAATTACTCTCCGGTGGGGCTCCTGTCCACCACTCTTTACAGGGACATTCATTTCTTAGCCACAAATGCAGTGAAAGTGAGTTTTCACAGAGACAATATATCCATTAAAACACTATCATTTCTGAGAATGAACTCAAGTTTAGTCAATGTTTGAGTTCAGAGTAACACTAACAGAATTATACACTTGAGATCTATATAACTTTATTAACCAATGTCACCCCAATATATTCACTTAAATTTTTTAATGGAAAAAAAAGAAACTATGAATAATAATAATGATGATGATGATGATGAGTAGCACTCTACTGTGTAACCTAGAGGCCATGCACTTTCTAAGCATTTAAGGAAAAGTATCTGAGGGAGGTTTATGAGTGGTAAAATGCATCAATGAACCAATAACACCACCATACTCAAAACTATCACAGTAGAAATGACATTCCCTGCTTGGCTTCTTCACTTCCTGGTCACTTTTTAACTAGGAAAAACAGTAACAGTTTTCATTTATTGATTTTTAAATAAATATACGGGAAGCTGCAGATGTGGTAATAGAAGAATCAATGACAAGAAATAGTCATACCCTCTCCTCCAGTCTAGCCAGCTGCTCTTTGTAGAATGCATCCTGCCTCTTGATCGCTCGATCTTTCTCTTCCAGCATCCTCGCCTATAAAAAGAAATGAAGAATATACTATATTAGGAAAAAGCAACAGCAAAGCAAAAGTCAAGTATAAATTACATTAGAAATAAGTACACAAAGCGGAAGATTTCTGCAAACTATTAGGTCTCTGCCATAGAAAAACATTAATAGGATGATGATTGCTGTATTTAAATGTAAAGAATGAGTCTGCATTGTTTTTTCACTTTCTTTTTACTGTAACAGCTGTGTCCTACTTTGTCCAAATGCATCATAATACAGCAGAGACAGTTTTTATTTAACTTCTCTTTTGGAGAGTAATTTCAAGCATTAATATTTTTACACAATAAAACTTTGATTTTAATCTGGGCATAAGACAGATGGCTATTAACCTTTCTTAAACAACAAAAAAATGCCTATGCAACACTGTATACATAAACTTTATAATTGGGAACCCTTAAATTACTCAGTGAAACCTGAATATAAATACATGTATTGGTCTATTTTCTTTTTTATGAAGCAGCTATTTTTAGAGAGAGGACCAAAAACTACTATAAATGTTTATGTGAATAATTAAAAATCAATAATAATAAAAATAATGAAGTTAATTTAAAAATCTTTTTTCCCACATCTAAATTTATGGTCTTTTTAACAAAATAAAAACACAATAAAATATTTTTGATTCTTGAAAATCATGACAAAGGTGGTTACTTATGTTTTTCTAGGTTAGTAAAATAATGCATTTTTCAAACAATTGTTTGTATCTTGTTCATTATGTTTAAGTGACCTTTTTCTATATCACGTACCTATATCACCTCAAGTTAGGAAAGTTTTAAACATATTTTTTGTTCTGTGAATGCTGAATATACACTTGACCAGGAATTTTAAGAAATGATGAAAGGATATATTTTGGCATTCCCATCCTTGGGCCACGCACTTTTTATTTGTATTTTTTTGCAAGGTGATCAAGTATCACCTGGCTCAACTCCTAGAAAGGTGACTTCCACTCTGTTCAGTTTAAGAGAACCCATTTGCACATTGTATGTCGTTGTTTTGCTACTTACTTTGACTTCAATGTCCTGCAGCATGTTAAAAACAAGCAAATAGTTATTTAGCAATGTAAGTATGCTGTTTCCTAATGTCAGAAAGAAAGCTGATGCATAATATCTACCTAAAATGCAAACCAAAGAAGGCAACAGCGGGAAAAGAGGGCTTTGCTTAACTTGCTTAAATGTGACTAAGCTATTATTTTAAATAGAAGATTTCAATGAAAAGATCATGGTATGTGAAAGCATATGATTAAAAAAACACACAAATACAATATTAAGATTTGATAAAAGTACATTAACATGTAAGTACATAATCTACAGCTCCTTGGTACAACACAGTAAAAGCCTGCTATCAGGAATATAAAAGGAAAAAATAAATGGGAAATGTTTGACACAGCTAAGTGTGAAGGAAATATGGATGACTATATATCTGACCTACAGAGAAAAGACCTTTCTAGATTCAACAGACACTCCAAAAAATAAGCAAATGCAAACGAATGGACTTACTATAAGACCCTCCATAAAATGTAAAAATCAATAAACCAAATAAAAAGCAAATGAGAAAAAAAGGAAAAGATATTCCAACATGTAGCTGTAAGAGTTAATGTTACTAATATAGAGAGCACTTAAGAAATAAGCCCTCTACCCCACCCACAAATGACATAGACTGGTAAATCACATCCAAAAGTACAAAAAAACACACGGAAAAAGAAAACTCAACCCCAGAAGAAGTCAAAGAATGAAAATTAAAATAATGAAATACCATTATTCATCTATCGAACTTACAAAATTATAAAATAATATTAATAAAGATATAGAAAACCAGGCTTTTCTATACAGTTGGTCAGAATGTAAACTGGTATAGCTACTTTTCAAACAATTTGACAAAATCTAATTGGACAAAGTGTACACATTCATTGAGATCTAAACACTATTTTTAGAACTCTTAAGTAATTATAGCAATATTCAGAGATGTAGATAACTGGGTTATTTAGAATTGCAAAGAAACAAAAACAAAACCCACTCTAATTATTAAATATAAATATACTCCAAATATACTAAGTAAAAAAACCCACAAAACTACAAACAGAAAAGATCTTTTTCTTTTTTGTAGGAAAGAGGGAAAAAAGACCAACAAAAATATCAACAGAGGTCATAGCAGGGTGGTTTCTAGTTCATTTTGCTTCTTTATATATTCTAAATAAAAAATAAACATACTTTGTAGTCAAGGCACTCAGGAGGCAATTTTTTGACGTGAGGGAACTATTCTGTTTCTTGATTATGGTGGTGGAAAACTTGTAGAACTAATATTGCAAGGAATGAATTTCACTACATAGTGAATACAAATAAAGCATACTAGAATTTATGAAAATATCTACATATAAATATATGGATGTATGTGTGTATTTATCTTTATTACTGTCAATCTGCTTATCACTTGGCCGATTTTATTTCTAGGCATTTAATCCTAGGAAATACTAAGAAAAGCATACAAGGATTTACCTCTAAGAAAATGCAGCCAGCATTATTTTTCAGCAACAAAAAAGTGGGAATGACAGAGGGGTGTGTAAATAAGATTTGGTCAAACAACAAGATATTGATTATAAAGATTTTAGTCCAGCCATAATGATCAAACATTGAGAGCCATTAAAAATAATGTTTTAATAGAATAATTGATTTTTTTTTACTCAAAATATTATATGGGGTAAAAACAGGCCATAAAATAGCATGTATAGTAAGTTCCTAAATTTGGCTAAGAAACAGGAGTTAGGAGGCAAAAGGGAGGAACAGAGAGAGTTGAGTGTCTAGTTATATAGACATGGAAAAAATGTAAAGTATGCTAAGATGTTAACAGTGGATATGATATGCATAGTGGGATATTTTTCTTATTTGGACTATTTTCCACTTTCTAAATTTTCTATAATGAACAATCATTACTTCTATAATCAGAAAAATATTTTAAACATTAATATCACATACATTTATTCCTGACTGAGATGAAAACATATATGAAGCTGAGAGTGTGATTTCTTAAGTAATCACGTTGACAAAAAAAAAAAAAATGGTTTCAATAGTTTGAAGAGTTATTTACTGCATGGAAACTATTTTACCTCCTAAGTCCTTAATGCATTAACACTTGATTCTCTCTCCCATTCAATGCGTGCATGACCCACCATGGTTCCTAAAACACTTGCACTAAGTGTTTCTTTTGTTCGTGTACAGTTGCGCAGTGAGATTATTTTAAAATTCAACACTACAGTATTACTGGAGCCTACTGAGGGCTACACCAACAAGTTTAATTTTGAGGGGCTGATTGCAACCTAAATAAAGCACACTCATTTACATTTCCAAATGTGATCTCTGAAACTTTAATGCAACACGCCAGAAGATCAGATAGGCACACCAAAGACCTGAAAACACCCAACCACAGTCTAACATCATAAATCTTTCCCTAGATGGCCCGCAGGATCAATAGTCTGAGATCGCTGGGGAGAACAACAAAGCAAGAGACGTGGCCACAACACGTTAATGGCACATTGCTTTGAAACAGTTAATGTGATGCTGGGAGCGAAAGTCACACAATATGAATCCTAAAACTTAAATAAGCCTGGAATACATTGACTAAGCTAATAGCTGCCGAGGATGGAGAGTCACAGTCAACCCGAGGAAAAGCAGTGCACCAAGTGCAAGGGAAGAAAACTTCTATGTGCAAGTCTAACAGATACAGAATCACTGTGAGTGAACAAATCAACACAAACAGCACCACACATCATTTACTGTTCTAGCAGAATCATTTCTCAGGAAAAATGAATACAAAAGTTTCCCCACCTCCTGTCTGCTCTTCCTCCCACCAGACAAAATGTGCCCTGATTTAGTTTTCAGATCCTGTTAGATTTGGGGTGAAATGATTGGGCTTGAAACCATGACAGAAAGAGCTTATGTGAGTCATGATGGAAAACTAGAACGTTCCATATGCCAGAGAAACAAAGAAAATTCAAAAATCAAGTTTTCTTTAAGAACATAG
The DNA here is from genome assembly GCF_000412655.1 of Myotis brandtii. Taxonomy (NCBI): domain Eukaryota; kingdom Metazoa; phylum Chordata; class Mammalia; order Chiroptera; family Vespertilionidae; genus Myotis; species Myotis brandtii. The sequence goes on along the minus strand of NW_005353690.1, from coordinate 186,631 downwards.
ACTTGTTGGCAGTTAGATTCAAAATGAAGTACGCATGGATTTCCTTCCTTGAAGACTTGCCTCTTTTCAGAAAGGATTGACAAGTTTGTGTACTTATCAACCTCCTCTCTTCATTCACTGGTGGTTTTACATTTTTATTTTAAAACCCACTTATCTTTGCCTATGCTTTCTTTTTTTCAAGAGGAGAAGCAGATCTGCCTCAAAGTGGCAGAGGACGTATTTTGAAAATGTACTTGATAGTGCTTACAACAAGATATAAAAAGGTCAACAGAAAAACAAAAACAAAAACAACTTGGACTACGGATATGGCATATTGTGCTGGTAGAACTTTACCTTCCTGTGTACACTCCCAGGAAAATCTTCATAGCCAAAATGCTCTGACATAGTGGCTCAGCTCCCTTAGGCCTGGCTGCTCCTGGGGACTGGGATAGCTCTCCCTCTGGGTACATGGCATTTGGAACCCGGTGACATCACAATCTCTTAGCTCAGAAGTAGTACTGTTACTTCACACACCACGTAAAGGCGTGTTAAGGAAAGATGTGCTATGGAAAAGCCTGTACATTTTAAATGGCAAAGTTCTTTGAAATGTCAGGGTTCAATTTTAACAGCTCCAGGTAGAAAACAAAGCAGGAACCAGCTCAGTTTTCTATGGCATGATATTATGAAACCAGAGATTACTAGGATTGAAAAAAAGCAAGAACTGTAAATCAGTATAAATAGGAAATCCTTATAACTCATTTCCTGTCATTCTAAATCTTGTAACAAATCTAAACACAAATATAATGGACTGGGAAAGATTTAACCTTTCAAAATGATATGGATAATCTGTGGCAGACAAGATATCTATCTATCTATCTATCTATCTATCTATCTATCCATCCATCCATCCATCCATCCATCCATCCATCCATCTTACAATTCACATAGGCAAACAAGAGCTGGGAAAAGTGCTTTATTACTTGTCAGAATTACATATTAGGGACAATATGTAGGAACCTAATAAAATTATATGCTGACATTAAACAGAGAACTGAAATATCCAAGGGGGCTGAACCATAAACTTGTAAGGTGATATTACATTTAGAAGCTGCAGAACATGATCACTGTGAATAACAATTAGCCGTAACAAAATAATTAAAGTAGCCATGTACTCAATTAGCTACATACTAGACTTTGTTATAAATGAGAAATCACTTAGGGTTCACTGAGCCTTTATCATGTTAATAAACAAAGAATTATACGCGGAGCACTGTTTTCCAAACCATACCAGAAGGTGACCTTCAAAAGGTAACTCATCTAGATGAACTTAAATGATACCCAATCTATTGTCAGATTTAGCGTATTTTTCAACAACTTAAGAGGCAGAAGCAGAAGCAATGAGGAAACCCCAGCTTGAAATGTTAAACCACACTTATGTCCACTAACACGGTAATGTCTGATATAAGTTGAGTAGAGACCAACAGATGAAAAGACAAAGACCTTTCTTTCAATAGACTTCTTACTCCTAAATCTGGAACTCATACCCAAGTCCCCAGGATGTGAGCAAATCCATTTGTTTCTGTTTTGTTGTATGTGTTTTTTTGTCTTCTCCAAAAGATCTTCAAGAACCTGGTCTACATGTCAACTTTCTCATACTGATAACACTGGGACAGCCCTCTGAGCATGTCCTCTACCACTTGTGGGAACACCTAGAGACCAACCTAGTGGCGCTTTGCTTTAAATAGTCCAGTGGTTCTCACATAACATTTGTGCAGATCATGGTACTTGACAGAAGCAGCAAAATTAAGCAGTAGGTAAAATTTAAAAAATAATTTTATAAGCTTTCTTCCATAGCTTTAGAGAGGAAAGACTTAAACCAAAAAATTAGTTCTCCCGTTTTCTGGTTCAATTCAGAAGTTATCAGCACAATAACTAGAAACCACTTGATGAGGACTCAGGAGACCGGAGGCCCATTCTTGCTCGGCTGTCACCGAGTGACCATGCACTGACCCACTGCGCCCCCATCCATGTTCCACAAGCCCTTTCGAAGGCTACTTCCTGAACGTAGCATTTGCAAAGTCCTGCCCTGGCTGCCTCTCCTATGACAGCACCTGATACAACTTTGCAACATCCGTTTTGGACTTTTGGTTGTTACCCACTGGCCCCCTTCTCCACTGTAAACTCCCTGAGACAGGAAAGGAGGTACTCCTCTCGGTCTGTTTCTTTGGTGTGACCCAGGTCTGTGCCTTCTACATCGGAAGCACTCAGGACAGGGAGCCGAAATGACATAAAGGGCACTGAAGGGAAGAGTTTGTAGTCGCAGCTTCTGGGAAACAAACCTGTCATAGCATCTGTGATCTATTTCACATACGACAGCTTACGAGGGTGGGACGACATGTCTGTGCTACTTCGGGTCACTTCGGTGAAGCTCTGAGCCAGGCGCTGCCAGCATGTTACTTGGGAACCCACAATCCACCCACAATCCACGAGCATCAGCAAGTATTCTTGCTTGGAAGCTCAAAATGGGAAGCCCAAAAAGTAGAGGTGGCTTCTGCAGGGCTTCACTCACCCGTGTCTTGATCAACAACGACGCTTTGCTAGTTAGCACAGTGACTGTTGGAAATGAGACTTCCTTAGTGAAAATGGTTCATTAACTAGCATGGTAAGTGTTAGGTATAGGCTCTTGTTAGTAAAATGAAAACTATAAACAAGACATAAGGATTAGGCAGCATATTATAGAGAGACTCCTGCATCTGCTGGTGACAGGCTATGGGAATGTGAGGAGCTGTGAGAACAACGCCTGCAGCTTTAGTTTGAGGAACAGAGCCTCAGCCAGACCCCTCTCCAGTCCCGCATCCAGCCATTGATTTAAGACAGACAAGACAGATAGTCCCACCTTCGGCACCACTGATGTTTGGACCAGATCATTCTCGTTGTGAAGAGCTGCCCTATGCACTGTAGGATGTTCAGTAGCATACCTGGCCTCTCTGACACCGGGACCACCCCCCACTAAGAGCTGTGACAACCAAAAGTGTTTCCAGACTTTGCCAACTGTCCTCCCAGAAGCCAAACTGCCCCGTGGAGAACCACTGCTTACAAGCTTGCTAGCTGAGGCCAACTATCAACAGCCTCACCTGCCTCCGGTGACTTTCCTGCGAAGAAAGCACTGAAGGAACAGAGAACTGAACTTCACTGTTTTACAGAACGGGCTGTGTGAGCCATCTGGGACCTGCTTGCTAATACACTTTTGCTCAGCAACTAGCTGTTTGTATGGTGGAATTGGGCTGGAGAGATGCTTGCATTACCACTTGGTTATAACTTGGTAGTAGGGCTGTGCTGTGAAGGTAAAATGAATAAAAGCAACAAGAGTTGCTCGCCTGCATGTAAAGTAGTGAATCATATCCTGATGAGAGAAGAAACTGGAAATGTTAATTCATTTTTCTTGACCTAAGTAGTAAACACATAAAATGGCTCTATCTGCCCTCTGGCTCCCTGTAAGAATGGAACCCAGGTCCACAGAACATACATGATTCCAAATCTACGCAGCTGGCGTTCAGTTCAGGCAGAACTGCTATCAGCTGACCTGAACTGGTATAGTTTAACATTTCTCCTGCTCAGACAGGGACAATACGAACCTGTTGTTAAATAATGTATATATCCTTCCTGAAAACAGGCAGATTGTGATTCCATTATAATTTGCATTCCCTTTTCCAAAGCAACGTATTTCAACATGAAATTTCACCATGAAAGGTGCTGAAATGTATCACCTCATCAGTCCAGTGTCACATGTTCTATGCTTCTTGCTCATCATCCATGAAAAAAATAAAAAAAAACACCCATCATGACACCCAGCACATAAACATTAAATAAATGCTGCATCAAACGTGAACCGAACTGTTAGGGTTTCAGAGTTCTCAAATGAGCAGCTTGATCTTCTGTAATGACACGAGCTTTAGCTACTACACGTTTATGAAAGACACAGTAATTGTAAACATGGTTCAAGTCTAAGAGAAAAGGCCCTGTTGAATCAAATTCAGCAATTAAAAAGAAAAAAGTTCTAAAAGACCGAGTTCTGTAAATAAATAAGGACTCTGTCAGATACGGATAAGAATTATAATTGCAAGAGGAAAAGGCAGTAAAAAGGGTCATATTTAATAAAACTACCATGTGTTCACATGGAGTTAGGAATTGCAAGAGGAAAAGGCAGTAAAAAGGGTCATATTTACCATGTGTTCACATGGAGTTAGGGCAGAAAGGGGCTTTTATCATCAAATTCAGCTGCAGAATAGACTGGTATTATGAGCCACGGGGTGTTACCATCACATGTAAAAGCAGAGTGTTCTCACCCCTAGACCACAGCTGATATGGTCCAGGGTGGGAAGGAGCACTAAGCATTTGAGATTACGTAACTTAAGGTGCAATTACACTAAAATTTCTCTCTCTTCTTATTCCATATTGTGGAGAATAATGCTTCCATTTCCAAGCATGTATATATAATCTGTTTTACAATGGAGATTAAAAAGCACAGAGGCACTTTAACATAGAGATGCTAGTTAAACTGCACTATCTGTTGAAGATATTTGTATCACTGGTCTGACAAATAAATTGAACAACAACATGGAGACAATTACTGCACCATTTCTGAATTCCTTTTCTTTGTATTAGCTTGTATTTGTCCAATTTAAATTTGGATTTAATGTTCCCACTACTGGGACCAATTGGCCAGTCAATCTCTTCTCTTGCAATCTATTCCACATTCAGAGCTAGGAGAAAAAATAAATAAATCCAGAGATCACCCAGTTCATTTTATAGGCAGTAAGTGAGGCTCCAGGTTCCTTGTTGACTAAGGGAATTCTTTAAGGTCAGGGAGACAGTTCGTCTGGGCTCCTAACTCCTGATGGCATTGTACTTCCCATTGCTCCGACCTTGTTTCTTTTCACATTAGCTTGACTTTAACGAAAGAAAATGTAAAAATTATCACTCATACATTTGTAGTTATTTTCAACACTACTTAACATAAAGAGATTTTTAAAGATTTCCTGTAACAATTAATGCAAAATATTCTAAAAATGTCTCCAGAGCCAACTATGTACCATATCGGTTCAGGTCCTCTGGGATGCAGATGCTGATACAGAATCAGAATTACAAGAGATTTATTAGGGGTAAGGATATAGGCTAGAAGGAGTGGGAGCAGAGAGAGCCTCGGACTATGCTGTAGTCTGGCACCTATGAGACACCCGTGCAGCTCAGAGAAAACCTTGGCCAGGCTGGTGGAGAGCCCCAGGCAAAGACTGCCAGTTGGAGGGATTCTGGGTGAAGCAGAATGGCCCACAGACTGTCAGCATGGAGAGCGCATGGCTGGGAGTGAACACAGATGGACCCCGAAGCTGAAGCAGCTGTAGCACCTTTCACAGAAAGTTCTCTCTTAGAGACAGGGCTGAAGGCACACGCCCATGGCTTCCACATACTCTGATTTGCTAATGAACCCCAAACAAATGAGAATGACGATGAACTTTAGGCAGGTCTTAAACGTCAGCTTCCAGTTTGAACAGAAAGTAAACTAGCAAACCAAAAATGGGGGTATATCTGTTTGTATACCTCAATTCCAGATAGAACTGCTTCACTTATGTAGGCTGGGCTGAGTAAATCCTACTGGACCTATGAAATACTAGTACAATTTGAATCAGAAATCCTATGCAGCAAAAAAAGCAACAGAAAAGTCATCAGACAACTGAAGCTAGAATTCTAGTTTGGCTGCAAACTCATGAAATTGGCAAGCTACTCCCCCCTTTTGGGACTGCTTTCTTCTTTGTAACTTTAAGGAGATGAACTAAATAATACCTAAGATCGTACTAATATTCACGTTACGCATTACATTTACCATTCCATTTTTTCTATTACTCCATTCAGCACTGACTCTATTGCTAGGCCAGAGGAAATTCGCCAAATTGCTAGGACGCTACAAGCACACATTAAACAGCATTTGGAAATATCCCGAGTAGGTGACACCGGGCTGCCAGGGGCAGGCACTTGTGGCAGCAGCGACACTCCCTCTCTGCCTGACTTGGCACCAGCGGTGGGCTTACAAGGACTGGAGGATCCATAGGCCTCAGCTCCCTCTGTTGCTTAGCAATATTCACTGGGCTGTTTCCTGAACCTCACACCACCTGGCAGATTCAGAGGTAAGACTGAGGGTGAAAGGGGTCATTTCTAAAACAAGTTCAACTCACTGCTGCTCACCAAATCCCAGTGGCTCTCATTTTCTGCCCAAAATGACTAAGTTCAGAAAATAATTGGGCATCCTCATCCCATCTGTGGTGCTTTACAGAGCAGAGTTCAGTGCAATCGCATCATGTGCTCATATAGTTTCTGCGAACCCAACTACTGGGGTTAAAGTGGGGAGAGAGAAAAAAGTAACTAGAGTGCAGGATTTCACCTGCTCCCCAAGGAAGCCTGGGATAGCTCCGTCAGTTTCACATCCCACAGGTCCTCCTAGATGGAGGAGGAGTCTCACTCATCTCTTCCCAGTGAGTGGAATTCTATTGGTTCAAGATAGTTTTCATTCACAAATCCTCAAATGAAAACCAACATCTCCTCTAGTGCTCGACTAAAGAAACCAACTAACCCAATAACAGAACTCCCAGTGCTGAATTCTTAAAAATAAACTTGAACAAAAGAAATCTTTGTCTCAAATATTCATCTTATTTTTTCTAGCTTTATTGAGGTAGAACTGACAAATAAAATTCACATGATAATTTAAAACTAAATCCTGAAGTAAGCTGTGACTCCACTGTATTCTAAGAAAAATTAAATTTAGAAAAGTGTTAAGATAATAACAATTATTTTTTAAAATCATTCTCAGCAATGGCTACTGGTAAGGAAGGTATGAAGAAGTACCTGGCCCTTTATAACATCCCATTCTCCCCCAAACCTGATAGCGAGGGAATTTAAAAAATCTTTATCCTCTGTATAAAACCTCCAGGTTACCTGACCAAGGAAAATATTTTAAGAGATGAGGCTGTGGGATTAAACCAAAGCCTGGACAAAGCAAGAAGGGAAAGAAGTCTCGGATAGGAGGAATGGAAAGAAGAGAATGCACCCAAACCATGAATCATCGACTGGAAAGCAACAGAGCCCATGGATAGGCTGTAAATAAGCCACTTCAGGTCCTGGGCCAAGATGGCTGAGAAGACAAGGAAAATATTTTAAGAGATGAGGCTGTGGGATTAAACCAAAGCCTGGACAAAGCAAGAAGGGAAAGAAGTCTCGGATAGGAGGAATGGAAAGAAGAGAATGCACCCAAACCATGAATCATCGACTAGAAAGCAACAGAGCCCACGGATAGGCTGTAAATAAGCCACTTCAGGTCCTGGGCCAAGATGGCTGAGAAGGCATGAGAAGATGCCATTAACCCCCGACTGGAAGGGCCAGGCTAGCTGAGACGTAGCTTTGTTCTCATCACTTTTGTACACAGGTGTGGAAGGACCACAATGAAGGAGACAACTCCCAAATCTCAAACACTGGGGAGTGACTTTCACCAGAACTTTGCTACCAAGAAACTCAAGAATGGATGTAATCAAAATGTTAATTTACAATTTTTAACATCCTTAATCACTTTTAGAGATCTGAAATTACATAATCACACGAGAAAGCCTCACCACATAGCAATGTGAAGTAGTACACTTTTGCATCCACCTCTTTAGTTTTTAGTATTTTTACAGCAAAAAAACAACAGCAAACAGTTGCAGACAAGAGACTTGCCTAAAATCCACAGCTGAAGCACTGTCTCGTGAACACAGCGCTTCTCACCCTGGTAGACCCTTCTCTATGTTTGTACCCAAGAGCAAAGAGCAACTTCATGACTTTGCTTTGGTGTTGCCTGCTGGGCAGTCAGAGTATTATTAATTGTTTGACATGATATCCTGTGTGCTTTATGGTTATGACTATCATTTTAATTATATATTATCTTTTTGGCTTAAAAATCCTCCTCCTGTGAGTATGATTTCCATTCACCCATCATTTGATCAGATGCTAGAATGCTCCCAGCAACTGTTCAGACTGAGGGGCTAAGTGATCAAATTCCAGCCCAAGATAATTTAATGGAAAGTGACCCCCCCAAGCTTCTTAAACCAAGTGCAAGTATACTGCATGCAAAACTATGTTCTTAATGACAAACCATTAATGACATTTAATGCCATATTTATAGGCTATCAAAAATACTCAGAAAAAAAGGAGAAAGAACCATATACACATTTGAAAAAGGCATATACCTTAGAATCCAAGGTACTCAGATATTAAAGATCTAATCGTGAAATAACTATACTCTCATAAGATCAGAAAGCTAGTTAATCATGAGCTAAGAATAGAATACAGGTTTCCTTGACTCACATTTCATGTTGGCATACTAAACAATATCTCAAATATTCTTAAAAACCTGTCTGTGAGTAAGCAAAAGAGTCCAAAACCAAAAATTCTTATTATTCCAACATCATATCACCAACCTGAGGCCCCCACCCCCCACCAAACACAGGAGCACAAGCATGCATTTGCATGGGTGATGGGTGACCATCTACAGAGTTTCTGAGATGCAATTCCTTTCCAGACACGTTTCTTATCTGACATGAGTACTGCAGAAGTGGACAAAGATATTACAGACCACAAATCAAAACAGCTGCAGGAAAATACATTCACTGAAAGTAATAGATATATATGTTAAGCATAAATGCCAAGGTGTGAAACTCAATTATGTCCGGTAAAAGAAATACTTTGCTCCAAGTTATGGCTTGGTCCTTTAAAAATTTACAATATTAGCCAGCTATTTTCTAATACGTTGAATGATTTGTGATCCTTGCCATTTGTCACCTTGCACAGAATATTTCAGGCTACAGTAAAGAATTAGTGCTTTTTTCTAACTGAACTAAAAAGACAGCCTGTTTGCTTTGAAAAATGGCCACCACCTGCTATTAATCTGCAACTGAAAACAAGCAGTGCAATGACATTTAGCAAGTTAACACCCCTCCACCACTTTCCTGAAAGAAGAGTCTAAGTGACATTTTGTAATCTTCTGAAAAATTTTCAAAATTTTCTAAGAAATAGGTTTATATATTAGTAATAATAAACTGCAAGTGACATATGAGATTACTAACACCAGACACAGTGCCCCTGCAGTGTGACAAGCCTGGTTTAAGCGCAGAAGAAAATCCCTCCCAAGTCCCCCTATCTTTTTCCTTTATTCTCTTCGCCTGTTGTCAGACGAATGCAAGCAGTAATGACGGCACGATCAAGGAAGAGCTGACAACTGGCTGAATATTTGTAAAAAGGCTGCTTAGCTGATCTTTGCAACGAGCATCTTTTGTCCTTCTGAGCTTTCTGTCACCTGAGGTGGCCTGCATCCTCGAGATGCAATGTAAACTATTAACTGATCTATTCTCCAAATAGTTCCTGGAACACTTTGGAGAACTTCTCCAATTTGGTTGGAAGAATGCCCTGGCCACCAACTTAGCTCTAACTAAGCACTAACCGTGATCTAAACAAACCACACAAGTCATGACAGCCCAGAATGACTCTGGGGCTTTCGGGATGTATTTCATGTCCAGAAGAAATAAGCCAATCCCTGTATACATGCTCACATGTTAAGTTAAATGCTAAAATAATTTACCCATCTTAAGGACAAAATAAACTTAATGTATCTATGTATTTATCCAACAAGCACACAGGGAAACTTGTCTTAGAAAGAGCTTCTGACACTGTGCTATTCATGGTAGAATACAATCAATAACAGGCCATTGCACCTCACACACTGACACTAAACCACAGTCCTAAAGCTCCAGTTTACAGAGAGAGCTACACAATGAGCAACAACCCATTCCTGCTTACAAATGCTATGTTTTTCCAGAAATTACAAACTGGGGTGGAGGGCGGTGCACAGGACGTATAAACAAACAAGCATAATAAAAGGTAATATATAAGGACAGTGCTTTGCAGCGGGGCTGGAACTTGAAGGCTGGGTGAGTAGGATTTGGATGAGACAAAGGCCACTATAAGAAAAGGCACAATAAACAGAGGTACAGAGGAGAGCAGACGAGACCGGGGCAAGTGTCCAGTTGAAGAGGGAATTACAGGAAGAGGGCCAGAAGGAATGGAACCAGGCTGCAGGAAGACTTGGCTGTCTGAGGTCTGGACTTCATCCTGTGGGAGGATGGAGGAGGACTCTAAAGGTTTTTGAGTGCGAGGGAAACAGTACTTCAGTAACAGGATTAGTCTTGGTGTATAGGATGGATTAGAAAGAGGGGAGAACGCCAGCGGGGAAACCATTAAGGGGGCTGTTGAAAGGATCCAGGTGAGAGGTAATCTGGCCCACAGGTGCTGAATGGCAGTTATGTTCCCGGGAGCATCTTCTAAGGATCATTTAAAGTCAATGTATGAATTCTAGCCAGAGGACAGTGAAGCACAAACTGAAACACAGGGGAGATGTGCAAGAATGGGCACGATGCATACCATTAGACATGGCATGGAAAATTTCCAAACAGAAATACCACTGGAAATGTGGAATCTGGAGATAGGCCACTGATGCATTAAAGATGTCAAACACTCTATTCTAAAATAAAATTACTTAACGAAGAAAACATATTTAATGGAAGAGGAGGAAATTTGGAATATGGCATGAGGTATTAGCAATTATTTTTTAAATTGAGGCATAACTGACATATACCATTATATTAGTTTCAGGTATACCACATAATGATTCAATATCTGTATATACTGAAAAATTATCACCACAATAAATCTAGCTAACTCTGTCACCATAGTTACAAATTCTTTGTTTGTGATGAGAACTTTTAAGTTCTACTCTCTTAGCAACTTTTCAATACTATAGTCACCATAGGAATTATTTTTTTTAACCTGCTGTTTAAGAGAAGTATGTGAAAATCTGCTGTTTAGGAGAAGTATGATGCCATAAGGAAAACATAACTGGAGTTTCCCAATGTCCAGCTCGACACAAGTACCAATGTTCATATATGTTATAGCCTAACACTAAATTTTAAGTCCTTTATCCTAATTTAAAAACAACAACAACAGACTACTACATAAAATCTTCAACCTTAGAAAAATCATGGTGGCTCTAGACCAGTGATGGCGAACCTATGACACGCGAACTCATTTTTTTGGTTGATTTTTCTTTGTTAAATGGCATTTAAATATATAAAATAAATATCAAAAATATAAATCTTTGTTTTACTATGGTTGCAAATATCAAAAAATTTCTATATGTGACACGGCACCAGAGTTAAGTTAGGGTTTTGCAAAATGCTTTTGATATTTGCAACCATAGTAAAACAAAGACTTATATTTTTGATAGTTATTTTATATATTTAAATGCCATTTAACAAAGAAAAATCAACCAAAAAAAATGAGTTCGCGTGTCACCTCTGACACACGTGTCATAGGTTCGCCATCACTGCTCTAGATACAAATGTTAAAATAATCGAATTTTAATATTTGCTCAGATATTTCACTGAGACGCTGTTTATAGTATGCTATCTTTAAAACATGAGTCAAGGTAACCTGTATTCTCTTGTGATTAAACTAGCTTTCTGATTTTAAAAGCATCCTTTAACATCTAAGGGCTTTGGTTTGCAAGGTGTGGTGGAAAAGGTAAAAATCTAGACTCTCCTTCAATGACAAGACCAACCTTTTCAATAGATGTCTAAGATGCCCCAAGAAGTAGGTTAGAAGCATAAGCCACTGCCCTGAGTGCTGGGTCCAGGCTGCACGCCCAGGCTGAACATGTGGGAGGGGTTTAATGACAGCAGGACCTGCAGGGGGACACCCCAGTGGGCTAGGGCCAAGCGGCCAGCAGCACAGGGAAGAGGAATGTGACATCACTGTGACCCACGTGGAAGCAACTACAAAATGAGATCACACTGGTGAGCAGCCATCTAGGCCAAATGGGTGCTTTTGAACAAAGTACTTCTGTGGTTATTTGGTTGAAAGTCAGGGCTATAAGCAGCAAAAAGCTCTCTAACTTCTGGTTAATTTAAGATGTAGCCTCCATCCACAGAAAGGGTTATGCATGTCAGTTTCCTTGAACAGTGATCTCTACCAATGTCTCAAATATCCAGAAATGATATTACAACCTCAATCACCTAGGCCTCGGCGTACAATTGTGCTCATCAAGGTGCTCCCGAAATTAGTACTATTATGTAAGTAATCAACAGGAAATATATTCCCACAGAATGGGAAAAACAATCATTAAACTTAAAAAATATGATCTGACTTATTTGTTGTGATAGATATGTCCTAAATTTCAACAAAATATAAAACAATTTTCCTTTTCCAGACATCAGCTTTCAAATGTTCTCAAAACCACTAAGAAAGAGAAAGGGGTGTAGCGATGCCAACCCCAGTGCGCCCTACTTGACGTGTGTGTGTGTGTGTGTGTGTGTGTGTGTGTGTGTGTGTGCATGCGAGTGTACACGTAAGTAAGCATACTGGGGGAGACAGAGACCCTAAAATGATATAAATCAGAATATTTAAATATATCCCTTTCAGCCCAGCCAGTGTGGTTCAGAGCTTGAGCGTCAACTTATGAACCAGGAGGTCATGGTTTGATTCCAGTCAGGGCACATGCTCAGGTTGCAGGCTTGATCCCGGTAGGGGGTATGCAGGAGGCAACTGATCAATGATTATCTGTCATCATTGATGTTTCCCCCTCTCTCTCTGTCTTTCCCTTCCTCTCTGAAATCAATAAAAAAAGTAGATTTTAAATACATCAGTTTGGAAATGAGGAGGAAAACTTCACTGATGAAGCTAAAATAGAGAAGAGAAAGATAAATTCAACGAGACACTCGAAAGTCCTGTATATCTCATAGCTTCTGGGGGCATCCATTGGGCGAGAGAGTCAGGGAACAGTGGACTTCAGGTAAGAACAGAGGTGGCTTGATCAGGCTTCTTAACCTGGGCTCAGGAAAAGGCAATCGCAATCATGACAAACCTTTAAACAGATTGGGCCATGTTAGAGGACAAAAGCCTGGACCAGATAAAGGAAGAACGTGCTGGAACTGCAGGTTGAGGGCAGCTCCCTTGCTCTCTCTCCTCTGGTGTTTTCTTTGGACTTTGCATAATCTTTTCCTCCTTTATCTACCTTTCCAGGTATCAAGACTTTCATTTTTCTCTTGTCACTTTTTCTCTTTGCTCATTTCTTCTTCCTCATTTTTACTTTCTCACTTTTGTTCTTATCCTTGGTGAGCTAAATGTATGTGATGTATTAGAGGTTTTTCATCTTGTTTTGAAGTACAAAAGAGGTTAAGTTGAGTATTTCTGACTAAAAATCCCTAAGCATTAACCCACGTCCACCACCTGACTTGTGGTCTGATTTCTCTTTTTTTTTCCCCTCCAGATAATTAGTAGTGCTTTAGATTTTTTTTTAAATGTCTGATTTAGCAAATATATTCTTAGTTCTCTTCATCTCTGCTCATAGTGCTGCCTCACCAATCTTTTCATTGCTTCTCTAATTTTTAATTTTCTAAGCATAAGTGTACTAAGGACACAGTATAAAAATAATAACATAAAATTGTGAAGCTTTGTGGTGATATATAAAAAAGTAATTTCTCGCCCTAACCGGTTTGGCTCAGTGGATATAGCGTCGGCCTGCGGACTGAAGGGTCCCAGGTTCGATTCCGGTGAAGGGCATGTATCTGGGTTGCGGGCACATCTCCAGTAGGGGGTATGCAGGAGGCAGTTGATTCATGTTTCTCTCTCATCGATGTTTCTAACTCTCTATCTCTCTCTCTTCCTCTCTGTAAAAAATCAATAAAATATATATTTTTTTAAAATGTAATTTCTCCCAGAAAGCAAACTGGTTTTCTCTGGTAAGTGAAAATTAGCAGTCATTCTGGAATCTCACACCACAGAATTAACACGTGTGGGTGATAGTCCAGTGAACTCCTGAGCCTCCGCCTTAAAATAGATTTCTAAGTGTCTCTTATCTACTGATTACTTTTCTAATTATTTTTCTGTAACCTAGTTCAACAATGCTTCTTATTCCTGAATTTCACATACTTCTAACTTTTAACTCCATTATCTCTTCTTCCACTCTTCATCTTAACCAGTGTATTGCTGTCTGGGCCTACTTTTAAAGTGTTCTTTGGGAGAATTAGGAATAATAACTAAATCACTCAGTAGGAAAGGATATAAATTGCTATAAGTGAAACTGTTGAGAAGCCTCTTTCTACCTAAGTACATTGTTTTATGTCACCATTCTTTATTTTCCTAGAATGAAAGGAACAATAAAAATCTATATAATTTATTTTGAGTGCATTCAAATATTACAGGCTGCATCCAAGTTTATGATTTCACTGTTGTTGGTGTTGTTGTTTTTTAGAAGTAAAATAAATATATGTAACTGTAAAGGCTGTACTTGGTTGGCTAGTTTATTTTTCTGAATCTGGACAGAATCTAAAACTGTTTTATACAATCCCACAGAGAGCGAGTTCCCATCTTTACACCGAATCGCCCCTCCTGAAATTGAATCCTTAAAAAAAATTAACCCAATGCTCAGATGTAGCCAGAAAACAGCCCATCGTAAGCCTCCACATCATACTTCTCCATATCCTAGAAGATAATCCCCTCAACTTTCTCCTCTTTTAACTAAATATCTGTTTGATACCACAAATATTTCTTTATCCAACTTTTCATCTGCAATATGGATCTTTTTTTATGTTATTCCAACTCTACATCCTTCTCAATGACCTTAGTTTCTTCATCTACAAAATGAAGTTAATTATACGTGCCCTATTACTTTTCTTTTAAGAATCAAATGAATTACAAGCATTTTTTAAGAAGTAAAAGCAATATTCTTGTCCCAAGTAGGTATGTAACCAAACAAAAGAGGGGGAAAAGGACCAGAATGCAGTATAAGCAGCATAAACATAGTTAAGATTTAAGTCAAGCTTTGTCTATATTTCCTGCACTAACTAAAGCTAATCCACTCTTTGACAACGTACAGTTTTGGTTCTAATAAAGACTGACTTACCGATTCATAACAAGATCTTACTAACTACTATATTCAAAAAGATTTATTGCATTCAAAAATCTTGCATTGGCTGCTGACGGGAGATGGTATAGTTAGGGAGACAAGAACACAGAATCTCAGATTTAGCATTTACCAGTTTTAGGAGCTTGGGGAAATTACACGGGTTATCTAACTCTTAGATGCCATATTTGTAAAGTGAAGAAAATAGGAGTCTCTTCAAATGGGCTGTTGTGACGATTAAATAACAGAGTTTATGTAAAGCTCTGCTGCAGTGTGTGGCACATTTGGGAAGCACTTAGATACAATCAGGACCAGTAAACGATACCTTTAGAATACAATGTGAAAAACAAAAGGTATCTATGTACTTTATATTTCAAACTACAATAAAATATCTAAGTACAAATTCTTTGCCAATTGTCTAATACAAAAATGAGCCTGATACAAGAATGGCTCTGCTGGTTCCCTATCATCTTCATGATGGGTTACCTGTAAACTTCAACCAATTTCCTTAAAGTTGAGTGAGAACTAGAAGGCATTCACAGAGCAATCAAGGTGCAAGATCCTTCTAGATTACCCCTCAGTTCTTTCCACATTCTCCTACCCATACACATTCCTAATTCAATAGCAAGTTTTCAGTAAATCACCTTTACAAGTCTTTCCAAACCACTCACCTTAATTACTAGTATTATACGAATAGTAACAGTTGACATGACATCTAACTAATCTATGTAATAACAAACACAACTGACAGAAACAGGTTGCAAAGAAGCACAGCTGGCTTTTGGTAAGCATCCGACCTAACTGATTAGATAGGAAATGCACAGAAATGTCATAAAGTCTACTGGTGATGAGCATCAGTGGGCCGTGGACATCACAGAACAAGTTCCATGAGGGAATGAAAGTTGTTTAACCTACTAAACAGATTCTGTGGGGGTCAAATAAGAATTATACTATATCTGAATCATAATTATCATCCTCACCACCACCACCACCATCATCACCACCACCTCCATCACCATCACTACCATCATTACCAGCACTATCACCATCACCACCAGCACCATACCATCACTACCACCACCATCACCACCAACAACAACATCATCTTTCATTTCACACTAATTGCAATTATGTGGGTTTGTTCCTTGAAGTTCCCACATAAACTATCCTTTACCCTTCCAAATCATAGCCTAAGAGAAGTGATCTAACTCCCTCCCACAAAGTTATAAAAC
This sequence comes from Myotis brandtii, assembly GCF_000412655.1. NCBI lineage: Eukaryota > Metazoa > Chordata > Mammalia > Chiroptera > Vespertilionidae > Myotis > Myotis brandtii. Next base: position 170,386 of record NW_005353690.1, on the reverse strand, counting down.
AAAATTTCAAGTTGGCCAAATCCAGTCACATGTTTTCAAGATCAGTCTGTAGTAATTCTAACTCGCAGTAGACAGGAAAAGACCTAAGACGCTCAAGGCATATTACTATTTGGCTCACTTCATTTTCATACCTCTATGAACAACAAATGAGAGCATTTTGTGCACACCCAACTCTGTGTGGCCCACTATTGGATGAGTAAAGATGTCCCATTTCAGCTTTGACAAATTGTGTTCTATGCCACCCAAGAGCCAAATATTGCTCACCATCTGTTTTAGAAATAAAGTTTTATGGGAACCCAGCTCCATCTATTCATTCATGTATTGTCCACAGCTCCTTTCACAATACAATGACAGAGTAAGTTGTTGCAAGAGATACAGTACGGCACGTAAAGCCTAAGATATTTACCATCAGGCCCTTTACCAAAACAGTTGGTTGACCCCTGCTCTAAGAGAAAGCGTGGTGTCTTAACCAAAAGACCTAGAAATCCTAGTCCTCCCAACACTTTGGGTAAGAAAATGAGTGTATAGTGGTTCTCAACCTGTGGGTCGCAACCCCTTTGGGGGTCGAACGACCCTTTCACAGGGGTCACCTAAGACCATCGGAAAACACATATTGAATATATAATTACATATTGTTTTTATGATTAATCACTATGCTTTAATTATGTTCAATTTGTAACAATGAAAATACATCTTGCATATCAGATATTTACATTATGATTCATAACAGTAGCAAAATTACAGTTATGAAGTAGCAACAAAAATAATTTTATGGTTGGGGGTCACCACAACATGAGGAACTGTATTAAAGGGCCGCGGCAATAGGAAGGTTGAGAACCACTGAGCTATACTGACATGTTTCCTGAAAAACAGAGAAAATATAGTGCCCGTTTTCTAACTGATCAAACACACAATGAACATCCATATGTTCTCTCAATTTATTACTCTTGTTAAATATAAAAAATATGAGTCAGAGAGAGAATATTGTTTCCTAATTTGTGTTTTATTTATGTATTGTTTATTGGTTTTCTTTTCAGTTTGTTGTCCTGAAAAAGAGAAGCAAAAATAGTTTGGAGCTTAAGGATATTGATGAAATGCTCCTGTATGCTTGAGGGCCAGTTTGTTTTGTGCTCAATGTGGCTGCCCAATGTATGGCCCTCCAACACAAGTTCATGTGGTTGGCACATCAGTTGCATCATAGACTTGCCATGTCCCCAAATAAAAATATAATCATTGTTCAGTTGTTGCACTATTTTATGCATCAATTTTTTTTAATGTTCTTAGGGTGTTTAAAAAAAAAAAGCTATCCACAGATTATCTTTTTAAAAATCTGGCCCTGCAGTTCATCATGAAAACAGGTTTCACACCATATATCCCAGTGCAGCTCAGCTTCTTTGTTGAGTGCTTATAAGAAAGATGATTCTAAACATCAGTTCTTTTATGCTCAGTTGCCCACACGCACTGGCTGGGTAAAAAGTCCAGTAATGGGTACTCCTTGGGCAAAAACAACAAGTGCAGGTCCTACCCACCTCTGGGCTCCCTCAGAGAGAAGCTGTTTTCCAGTTTCTCATGATAAACCACCAGCACGAAGAAGCAAAAACCATGGAATGTCATTATGCAGAACAAGGGAAGGAAAATACTCATATATATAACCTGAATGATATTTTAGCTTTAATATCATTATATTTGAGTAAATTATTACTCCAATTTTCAAAAGATTTGAGGGTCTATACACAAGCAAAAAAGCTAAATTGTACTCATAATGATACTCTAATTTTATAAAATTCTTTTCTACCAAAGAATCAAACCAATTATCTATTCCTGAAGTATACTTACACCACTACTTTCCTCCAGGCTCTGAAATTTCATTTAAGAAATGTAATAAAAGCAAGTAAATTCCAAGTACAGGGCAAGTTTCAGTACTCCCCCCCCCCCCCAAACAGTTCTTTTCCAAAGTAATGACATTAATAATCTACAAATCTCTGCACAGTAGGCTCATCGAAAAAGTAAATAGTAAATAAACCCATTAATTGCTTAAAGGAGGTGTCAAAATCTTAATTTATATATAAATAAACTGAAATTAAGAAGTGCTTGAGTCTTTTACTCAATATGACACACAAACAAAAAGCACAAAAACAGCTTATATAAATCATCATCCAAAGACTAAAAATTCAAAAGCAATTGTTTGGAAATTTGAATATAATTTTTCATTGGAAAATGGTCCTAAGGTAATGCCTAAGGGGAACTTCTTATCCCCTCAGTTGATGGCACTGGGGATAGCGCAATGCCTAATTTCCCTACAGAACATAGGACTTCGATAGAGAATTTTATAGTTTCAGGGGACTTGAGAAAGCCTTCCCATCAAGCCACGTCTCTGCTCAGAGGAGGAAACAAAGTTCCGCAAGAATAAATGACTGCCAAGGACCCATAGCCCGAAAGAGGCCGTGGAAAGAGCAACAAGGGCTGCCCCGCTTCTGCCTCGTTTCTTTGATGTGAATGACTGAGCCAGACTTGATCAGTTTTCTTAGGCTCCCAAAGAGAATGCAGAAAGTAAAGGGAGCACCTGTTAACTTGGTGGACAAGAGTTGGGGCACGTGAAGCTGCCTGAGATAGAGAACTGGCCTGGGCTTTAGAAAAAGCAGACATTGGGCAAGTATGGCATGGGCACTGTACCCTAAGAAGGAAGAAAGGGGTTGAGCAATCTCTCCTGACTCAAAAATCGGCTCAGAGGCTTTTAAAGGGACCTCTCCTGAGCAAAACAACTACTATTACCACTAAACATCTGTGCTCATTAATCATCAGTACTCACTCCACCTCCTCCAAAGCCCAAACAGCAAAGAGAATGCCTCCGAGTTTAGAAAACTGCCATGGCCCACTACAGTTCCGCTCATCCATGTGAGCTACACGAGGCCCACAGCCCGTGCTCTGCTCACTCATGCAGGGGGGTCTCAATACCAGAGCCCCACTTCTCTTCCTCTCAATACCACAGAGGAAAAACAGCAAACTTACTAGGAGGTGCTACTGATAAATCTGAACTTTGGTCAAATGACCATTATGGCTTTGAAAGGCATAAGTCATTTTTTCACATGAGCATGAAATGATTCTGATTGAGTCTGCCATCCAATTAAATGGCTTGACCATTTTTTAGGGAATTTTATTCACTTTCAGGGTTTTAGTCACAGGTGAAACTCTCAGCTTTATCTTGAGTCTACTTACAAATAGCTATCCTGTATTTTAAGGAGGGGGAAACCTACCAACAAAGTAACTACTTCTTACTTTGCTGTCATTATCCCTTGGCCAATAATGAGGAAACATCATTCCAAATAGTCTTGCTTCTTCAAACCTACCCCACCCATGGTTGTGGGGATTGTTACTGGATAAACATGCTAAGGTATTTTCACACAGAATTTACATTTGAAACTTATCAATTCCCACACACGGCAGAATCTAAAAATGGTCAAGAAGGAACGCCAACATGAAAGAGCCATTCAGAAGATTAATTCAAGAAAATAAGAATAATGTCTTGCTCAAATGAGAACAAAACATACCATTCAAATATATGTCATAACAGACATTGTCACAGCAGACATTCACTCAAAGTTCAAATGCATTAAGAGAATCTTCTAATAAATGTGTTTAGTTACAAAAAATACATTAATAATCCTTTCCAAAAATTCAGTTAATAGTTTTGTTTATTTTAAATGTCTGTGTTTCAACATAGTTGGAGAGTATAGCTGCTCATTTATAGACAGATTTATGTGTGACTGGACAATAAACTTGCTTTTTCCATATGGATAGAATAGATAAGATTAGACACAGATAGAAGTAAATATGTAAAATATGCAGAGAAAGAAAAATATTTTTCAAATTATTCCATTTATGCAAGGGCCAGAGTTCTGGTAAGTGCAACCAATAGAATATAGTATTGACCTCAGATAAAATTTTCTTTTTTAATTCTTAGCAACAGGGGTGTCAGGGTCTGCAGACCCAACTCTACACAAGGATCTACCTTCAGATCCTCGTCCATAAAACTGTATGTAAAATAAGACAAAAATCAGTATCCAAGTTCTATATCCACATAAACACATTTCCTCAACTATGCCTTGTCAACAGAGCTAGACACCCACTCAGCAACCAGAAACATTTTTTGCCTTTAGTCCTTGAAAAATTTATTTAAATGCTTTTGCCACCCAATGATAAAAAAAAGAAATGGATATATGGAAGCTCAATTTGATTTAGAGAAGGAGCAGGAATAATTAAGCACAAAAAATACATAGATGATTTGTTTAAATATTCATTATTTCTATGCAATAAATGAATGGATATTAAATTTCTGAAGAATATTGCAATCCTTTGCAGACAACACTGATAAACTATGTAATTCATCAGAACTGTAAGAATAACATCTGGCTTATAAATCTTGGAGCAGATATTCAATGCAACTGGAAGTAGAATGGACTTTGACCACAAATGGAGAAATAAGGGATGGCAGCAAAAGACATTTGGCATTTAGATGAGAGTTAAGGTCAGTGATAAGGGGGAGAATAGGTGACAATGATAAGACTGGGGGAAAGAGGCCTGGTTTTAGGAAAAAATAGAAATTTGAACACTGAGGATGATCAGACTGTAAGTCTACTGAGTGGTGAGGTTTTGATCTAACATTACCCAACACTGGTCTCACAATAACCTTGTGATAGAAATGCTCGAATAACAGAGTGAAATACAAAGCAGGGTATTCAATAATGGTTCCACTGTTTTTAATTTATAAATCTGTCAATGTCTCACAGCTATTTAAGTGAAATTCATTGTTCTTGGTTTTAGGTATAGGTAATGCCTGATCTCACCTCCTCTCATACAACCAATACTTCTAACTGAGACAATGAACTGAAGAGGTCATTGTTTAAAAGGGTCAAGGTAAAGAACTGAAATTCCTTTTTTTTTTTTTTAGCCTTATTAAAAAAAAGTAATAAAAGCCAAGCAAGTGTGGAATATTCCAAATTCAAATGATACCAAGGTTCAAACTGTGAAGTAGATATTGTTAAAGGGGGATCTTCAAAGAACTCCCAATTTGGTTTAAACAGAAACAAGTAGTAGTACAATAATATTTCAACACAAATACATTCCTTTGAGATGTACATCTTTGGGATATGTATTGCAAAGCACATGAAATTCCAAATATCCAGCTCTCTCACTTTCTTAAAACACACACACACACACACACACACACACACACACACACTCACACACACACACACACACAGCATGCAGTAATACCAAACAGCTGAGTGCCACATGCCTTGAGAAAGATCTAAGGCGGCAACAAATTAAACTAGATCCCATTTCTTTAAGGCCCAGCACTGAAACGAGCTGCTGAACATTGGTGGTGAACCTGGACCCCTTTGATCTCCATTGTAACAAAAAAGCAAGATGACATGCTCAAATGAAAAATCATTTATAATGGATGAAAGAAGGCCTATTCTTTCTTTGAATTTATCTGTTTGGAAGGGAAAGGGGTGGGAAGTTAGGGGGAGAGAAATAAATTCTCAAAACAATCTTTATGAGATAAAAATATCAATAATGGAGTGAAGAGAGGTGAGCCAAGTAAAAAGAATGGATGTGGGAAAAATCATTTTGATCCCCATTAGAAAGGGGAGATATTCTAAAAAATAAGTGGGAGACAGTTTCTCATTTAAGTAAGAATGATTTTGAAAGAACCCGATTATGTGCAAAGCTCCAACTACAAGCCACAGTACATCATGGATTAACCCTCACTATAGCAATTCTGGAATTCATTTCAAAATGACTGAATTTCATTACTGCTTGCCAGCAACTTATAAGATAGAAATATGGGGAGTAATAAATTTGTCTAGTTGATGTCTTTAAACATTAAAATTGAACTTAATCAAATGCATTATTCACAGGGGACATAGTACCCTAGCTACACCCTCCGGATAGCAAGAAGTTGTTACTGAGTTTGTTATCTATAGAAATTTCTGGAAAAAAAATCTGTGGCTAATATTTTTCACTTATGGCACAACCTACCAGCACCCAGCCACATTAACAAGCTGATTAACATCAATACTCTTAAAAAAAAAAAAAAGGCTAACTCAACCAAGACAAAAGTTTTGGTCAGTTGAATCATGACTTATTTTTGTCAGATTTTAGAGTTGGTTGTAGTTAATTCTAGTCCTGAAATCCTGAAGAAGTCATTTAGTTAATATTTGTGCACTGCAAACACCCTTTGCACACTCAACATCACAGAGATGACACAAGGTGCTAGAGTAACAGATGATCAGACATTGTCCTCGTCCCCTAAGAGCTCACCGTCCACGGGGGAGGTGGAGCGGGAACAGGAAGGAAAGATAACAAACTCCATAGTGGATGGTGGGAACATTAACAAAAGTGTTAGAAAAGATGGGTTCAAGAAGGAGTTGGGGGGAAAAGAGGCAAAGGCATTAAAGCATGGCGAGATGGCAGCATGAAAGAGCCCAGTAGGTTCAGCAACCTACCCATGGTTCAGGGCAGTGGCTTAGAAATATGGCCAGAGATAGGCCTCCAAAACAAGCATGGGTGGCCTATGAAGATGGGCCTGGCACCACACTGAACCTGCAGCTTTACTTAAGGCCTCAGCGGGCCACTGCAGGATTCCTTGCATTGGAGTAGCACAGCAGTTCCATGCGAGCTGAACCTGCCCATGGGCGACTTGGAACAGAGAGGCGAGTAGACAGGTGGGATGTGCTTGAAGTAAGACAGGCAAGATGTCCCGAAGGCAGGGACAGAGTGTGGCAGCAGGTCTGGACAAGGTGACAGGGATGGGAAGGAGGACAGCTGGATTTCTGATAGGGATGGTGGTCTCACCCACTCAAAGAAAACACCAGTTTCTGACAAAGTTGGCAAGTGGGAAAAGAAGGCTAATTAAATGTTACATGTTGAAAACTACAGCATAAGGCAATGGATTCTGCAGTTGTTGGTTTCCAGTGGAAGGCTAGAGCCATGGGTGTGGATGAGACTGTATGTGAAGATTGGAGAGGTTAAAGAAGAAGGACTCAGGAATCTGAGACAAGCAGAGGAGGTGACGCCTGTGACTGCATGCTGCAAGCTGTGCTTTTGACACATAGGTATTTTTGTCTTAAGATATCAGTGTCGCCGAAACCGGTTTGGCTCGGTGGATAGAGCGTCGGCCTGCGGACTGAAAGGTACCAGGTTCGATTCCGGTCAAGGGCATGTACCTGGGTTGCGGACACATCCCCAGTAGGAGATGTGCAGGAGGCAGCTGATCGATGTTTCTCTCTCATCGATGTTTCTAACTCTCTGTCTCTCTCCCTTCCTCTCTGTGAAAAATCAATAAAATATATTAAAAAAAAAAGATATCAGTGCCCATCTTGTTTAATGACAATCTCTACTGATTATCTTTTTATGAACAGTCTATATATTATGGAATATAGAATCAATGATTAGAATCCTAAGTATGACACAACTTTAGGGAGTCATTTACTAAAACATTATCTACACGTGGATAACGTATAGGCCCATGACCCCTAGATTAGAACCACATACAGGTAACAGGCCACTATAACCAATCCTATGAAAGAGAAGTTAAGCCTATTCCCCCAGATTTTTCTGCACACTGCTGATCCTTCTGGCCCCTTCGTCAGCTGCCTTTATGAACCAGATGAAGCGAAACGGGTGGTCTCCTTTGCTTTGAATGTGCACACCAAGTCTCTGGAACCTCTCCATGCTTTCCTGACTTCTCACCAGCCATCAAACAACTATGTTCCCAATCCAGATAGGTGGATGTGAAACAGTGTACTCGTAGCAGCTGTAAGGGCAGGAAAAGCTGGCATTTTGATAAAAACACACAACTTCATTCAACAACACTGAACCTCGCACAGGCCATGTCGAACACTGTCTAACAGCTGTTGCCAAGTGGCATGGAAGCAATTGGTTTTAAAACAGCTTGAATTTCTAAAACGCGTGTTATTTTTCAAAAAATGAAAGACACTGTTAAATAGAGCTATCACTCACCTATCTATTAAACAGTTTAAAACTGGCAATTCTTAATTTAAGGCTATTCTTGGAATTGGATGTCCATTTCTGCTGTCAGAACGTCAGAACAGATCTCAGGACTGGAAGAGCTCAGCCTAAAGAAAGACTCAAAAGCATGTTTCTGCAAGAAAAAAATGAATCTGATAGAAAACAAGATGTCAGAAAACTTGAGGACTTCACTTCATTTTTTTTTCCAGGTCCATCTTTCCCAAGAAGTGTCTTAATCTACCCCTCAAGTCAAGGATACCGGTATCCTGAAGGGTCCTCTTATGTATTCACCCATGTACTCACATGACTGTATGAACTGATTATATAGTTGAGAGAAGGTCCCATAAAGGCACCCTCAGCTCCCTTCTCTCTTAGCAGCACAGAACCTCCTCATGCTCCGGAAGAGGCCTAGCAAGCCCCAACCAGAGACTAGGCCAGGGTCTTTAGTTGGAGGCCTGACTAGGAAGGAATCCTGCTAAGGCAGAAGGAAGACCTATAACTGAAATCAGATATAAAGAGTAAAAACTAAAGAGGCCTGTATGAAAGCTGAAATTGAGTCAGATGTGTCAGGAAAGGGGCAATTAAGTCAGGTAAGAGGTATCAACATCCGACCAGCAATGAAGATGCACCTGCTCAGGATATGAGGATGCGGATTCCATCGCTTCTGTCTTATCTGTCCTCACTCACCTTGGGATGCCTCAGTCCCCTACTCTAAAGCATAAACTAACTCAGCATCTACTAGTACACAGAAGAGTGTAGAATCTCAGTAAATCCTATAACTGAGAAAATGGAGGCCATTAGGAAACTTCCCTCCCTCCCACCTAAACGTCCACCATCACCCTTTCTTTCCTTCTCTCTGAATAGGAGGGGGGTGTCCTTCCCTTTGCAAAGACACACTTTCTACCAATGAACGTACCTCTCCCAAAATTCTGAGATTGTGCTCTATTTATTACCACCTTTTTCTTGCAATTTCAGTTTTTCTCTTGCCACTGGCTCCTTCCCTTCAACTCTCAAATACATTAGTTTCTTTAAAGAATGCTTTAAAATGCGTATCACCTTTCTTTCAAAGATTAAAATTGTGACAGAATAATCGCTGCCTCAGCTTCTTGCTCTTCCCTTCTCTAACCATCTGATATCTGGGCTCCCATTCCAATGCTCTCTGTGATTATGCATGTTTGTAAGGTAGCTAATGCTAGTAATTGCCCGACTCAATGGCCTCTCGTCAGCGCTCAGCCCACTGGCCCTCTCTGGAACCTGCACCTGACACACCTCCCCACCTGCTGCCCGGCACTCCTCATCTGCCCTTGCCTTGCTAAAGGCTCCTATGTAGTCCCCTATATACAATGCTTCCTCCACCCACCACTTAAAGGTGGGTGTTCACTAAAAGTCTGCCTTTGCCCTCTTTTTTCTCCTCTCCATATTCTATTCCTTGCAGATCTCACCCACTTCTAGATGTTTACCTCTTTGAGAATGATTCCCAGAAATCTCTCCATCCTTGGCTGCTCTTCTCAATTCCAGACCCATGTTTGCAATTTACTGAATGGACAGACCACATGTAAGTCTTGGAAATACATAACAAGCCGTCTGAAAGTAACTGGCCATTAACCCAATCAAAAGCTGCCACCATCCTGCTAGTCACTGAGCTTCGTACTACATAACCTTTTACTCCGTAGCTAGGCCATGGCCAGGTCCACCTTGGGCCCAATGAGACAGTAATAAACAGAGTACAGAGCTACACACAGGAAGGCTTTCTTCTTGTGGTACCTGGCAGACACTTGAGGGCTGAGAGGGAGCCTTCCTCAGATTCGCATATGAAAGTCGAAGAATCTCTGCTTCTGATTAGCACCAATGTGGCTACTTTTTCCATAATGGCTATAATGACCACCAAAATTTAGGTCTGCTATGTGAGGAATGAAGAAGGCAAGAGGAAGCCTCACCCAGTTACTTGGCTCCTTAACTCACTATATACTCTAAAATTGCTTGTTTGCTAGTTCAGCAATAAACCAGTTTATTAAACTGAAATGTGACTCCCACCAGTCTTCAAAGCTGGAGTGATCTCTATGGTTTGTCCCAGCTCACTTCTGACCTCTCACTTCTAACTTTACTCTAACCTCAGCAATAAGGTCTACCATCTATAATCTCCCTGGCTGACTCCAATAAACAACCCCCCAATTTAACACACACACATACACCCCGTTGGGAAGGCAGCACCACATTCCTAACAGACCTCTCCCTCTTTCTTATCTCCTCTGTAATCCAGCCTCAACGTGGGCACAAAAGTGGCAGCTTGGCTGCTCTGTCAATCATATTAGCCCTCCCTTACCCAGCACTCTCAGTTCTAACCACACTCATTTAGTCAACATCCTGAAACAGAGCCTACCTGCTACTATCTCACACCTTGTTGTCCCAGCTGTTCTCTCATTTTGGATGCCAAATACCCTTCAACATCCCTCATCCCTCCGTTTGAAAAGTTCCATCCAGCTCAGATGCTCACTCTGCTAAGACATTATGGCAGGTTCCCTCCTCAGCCCAACCCCATCTCCAGAGCCTGATTTATCCTTCAGCCCTTTAGCACTCTGTGTTTCTGTCTCTGCATGTGTCAATCTTCTAGACTAGACTGTAAGACCAAGAGAGTCCGAGTCATCTTTGTTACCCCAAAGCACTAATGTGACAGCACACAGAGGGCAGCACTTCACTGTGGGGACACTGGACTTGGAATCCTAAGGACAGGCTCTCGTCATGACTCAGTCACATGTGGAAGTACTGATTTCCATCAAGACTGAACTTTTGATTCTCAGTCACCTTGTCAATAAAATGATTCTTAACTTTAGGGTATCCAAATGACCAAGTGATATGTATGAAAGTTCTTTAAAAAACCAGTATAGCACAAAATGTGTAAGAGAGTATTTTTATAATATTTTACTCAATGTGTTTTGATAAAGATTAACTCAAACTTATTTTTGTACAAAAGAAATGCTGCTATAAATGATTAATCACTGGCTACAGAAATTAGATGAAACAAACATCAAAGAGATTTGCTCACTGGTACTATTTCATCTTTTTTTAAGATCGCTGCATTGTTTCATTATACTGGGATGTAATATGATAATCAAAGTATTAAAACTGGATTTTAAAATGCAATTTTTGGAGTCTTCTGTAAATATAGGTATTAATTTGAGTAAACACCATTATATTACACTCATATGCCTAACTAAACGCTCAGTGATCCTTTCAACATAAATGTCAATTACATGCAATCGCTTTTGAAAAAGAATTTGGTATCAATTTTTTCTTATGATTCACTGTTAACAATTTACATTCTCACTGACCAATGTAAATGAGCTTATAAATGTCCAGTTCTGTAAGAAGAGTACCTTTAAAGCACCCCTACCCCCCCCCCACACACACACACATTTAACATCCTGTCTGCATTATTTCTGAAAAGAAGAAACCCACTGGGCAGCAGGCAGTGTGACATAGAATGCTGCTTCACACTGCATTATAGAGGGAAGAAAACAGCCAGCTGTGAGTTACAAAATAGAACAAAATTGTCAGCTGCACACTCAAGGGACCTTCGGGGAACAAGGAAAGTGCTCCTTAATGACAAATCGCTCATGTTATTACAGACCCACTATGAGCACTATTGGAAATATTTAACATTTTTAATTTTTAGTTTCAAAAATAATAAACCTGTTGGCCAGCCGGAAGCTTGGCCATCACAGCGGCTGGTCTAGCAATCAACCCGCCGTGGCCGGGCTCCACCACAGCCCCTGACACCAATTAGGAAACTGAAACAGGGAACCGCTGCTACCAGGTTACAGTTTTGCCAATTACAGCGCATCCTGGGTGAGAGCGGCCAATGAGCACGGGAACCCAGGGTCAGGAAGGAGGTGAAAAGCACCTCATGTAACGTGACATAAAAAAGAAAGACTGCAGGAGGGAACCGAGAAAAGAAACAAGACAGTATGGAATCAAACAGTCCGTTTCATTGTTCACTTGTCAAAGACACGCAGACACTAAGACAAAAGCAAAAGCAAAAGCAACGCGCTTCCCTCGGCCTCTACTCTGGAAGGAACCGCTTATTGGCCCACGCAACTTGGGAGCCAATCATTGCGGCACACGACCACAGGACCTGCCACCTCCAACTGTTCCCTTTTTTTTCGGGATTCACACATTGGGCCAGCTCACACAGGGTCTGAACGTCAAAGGCAGGCCATCAATAGACAATATCAAAGTGCTGGGAGGATTGTATTTCAAATCAGGCTCATTATTAGCACACAAACCTTTTCTATTAAAAATTTCCTTTTTTTTTTACATCCTACAAAATTTTAGGGACCTCCTTTCAATTTTTCCACCTGAATTTCTCTTCCACACCCTAGCTTATAGCCTGGCTTATCAAACTCCATAAAATCTAAGGACCTCCAAATCTTTCGCGAGTCCCTTCATCTAACCAGTTTCCAGCCGCAGAGCACCTCCTCTTAATTCCTTTTAATCTCTGGCTTTGAGGGACTCCCAGCCAATCCTTTCTGCTCTGTGCCATTTGAAAAGGCTAAAGGCAAAAGCAAGGCCGACACAAAAACCCTGCAGAGTATGGAAGTATTGGACCAGCTATGTCACCTTCAGAATCGCATACAACCTAGGTCTTGATCAGTTTCATAAATGTTAAGCCGATTCTGATTTGAGTTAGATGACAATGACAGGAACACATATCCTAAACTTGAAAAGGAACTGTCATTTTTCAAAAGGAAAAATGCTATTATTCATTTATCAACTGAGTCCATTTGCTGCAACATCTCTTCCACAGGATCTGACGTTAACCTCATTGTGGTGACTCAAATTCAGCTCTGGTGGCTCTCTGTCAGCTCTGCCAGTTTTGAATGAGACCAGGCAATACTAATGCTGTACTCAGCGTGCTGTACACATACACATCAGCATGAGAATGGTGTATTTCAATGATGGGCATTTAAAACATGTCAGAATTTATCACAAGTCGCTTCTCAAATGTTCTAGGGCCTAAACAACAAAAAGGATATTTTTTCTCTAGAGCGGAGGTTGTCAACCTTGATTAGTGTTTGGAATCACCTGGGAGATTTGAAAAAATGCTTGGCCCTGGCCAGGTAGCTCAGTTGGTTAGAGCATCATCCCGATACGGCAAGGTTCAATCTCCAGTCAGGGCACAACCAAGAAACAACCAATGAACGCATAAAAAAGCGGAACAACCAATCGACGTCTCTTTCTCTCTCTCTCCCTCGCCATCCTCTCTCTGTCTCTGTCTTTCCCTCTCCCATAAATCAATAAAAAAAAATATATATATATATATTTTTTTTTTTTCTTAAGAAAAATGCCGTGGTCTATCCCCATCCTGCAGGGATGCTGATTTCATTGGTTTGGAGTAATGTCTAAGAACCAACATTTCCTTTTATTTAATTTTTTAGGAGCCCTAGTTTGACTTGGCCACACCTGGGTCTGCAGGTCCCTCCCTGGAAAGATAATGGAGGTCAAAACGCACCACAGCGGAGCCAGTGACCACAGTAATTCAAAGGTTTATTACACACTCGGGCCCAGGTACAGCGAGGGGAGTCCCTGGACACGAGAGCCACAGGCAAAGGGCTCTCCGGTCCACGTGGAGGGACACAGAACAGTCTGGTGCTGGGATATACATACAGGATGGGACCATGGCAGTGGGACTTCTGAATTAATGCTGGGAGAGGCTAATTTCAGGAAAGGATGTGTCACAAGGGCAGAACTGGTTGCTTTGCAGAACTGGGGGTAGCAGAAGTGAGTAAAATGGGGGCATCTGGCGATTTCCACATTGGCAGATGCTTAAAGGTTTGGCCAAATGTCATTTTGCTGGGATTGACTTATGGTGTCCAACACTGTATCTCTAGCCAAGTAGAAAACCACCATTCTAACCGTACTTCTCAAACTCCAGGGCGTGAGGATTCCGCTGGAGGTCTTGTTAAAGTGCAGGTCCTGCCTTGGTAGGTCCCAGGGCAGGAGTCTGCACTTTTACTCAGCTGCAAGGGATGCCAACGACACAGCTCTACGCACTGCACTAGTCCTATGCCTTGCCACATTCTCCCCTTGAGTTACAGTTCTCTCCCAAATGAAAACCCTGTGGTGGTCTTAGGCTTATAAAGTCTGGATTTCTTTGGAGGATGTGTAAGTCCTGGAAAAACTAACAACCCTGAGTGTGGGCCCGGGTAAGTGGAGAAATGCTGCCGTCCACACAACTCTCTAACACCTTATTGTTGCTCAAATAGTGACTGTGTTTTAGAAAATTAACATATATTTATATATCTATTTGCTTATTGGTTGTCTGTTTTCCCCACTAGAATATACAAAGACAGCAGCGACTTGGGTGTCACACCCCCACTGTAACCTTTGAGACTTCCAGCACAGGGGAGGCACTCAAATTTGCTGGCTCAAGGAGGGATTTGATGGGATGCCATGGGCACCGCACATCAAGATGGGGATAGTTTACCCTGGTCCTGTGACACCCGTTCGTTCGAGGCAAAGACAAGTGGGACAATAATCTGAGTTGAGCCTTCTGGCCAATACTTAGGTAGGTCCGCCTGGCAAAGGATGCAAGATGATAAAGACAAGAGACTTTCGGCACCTCGATTCCATTTAGAGCGCACTGGTATACTGTGTCTAGCACAGCATGAGACAAGATGGAAGAGGGATAAATGCAAAGAAAACATCCTCCTACTTCCGTTTCCTTCACTGCCACGGTGAACTCGCCTGGCCCAGAGAACTTCAGAAAGAAAGCGAGGCAGCCTCTGGAAAGTTGAGTTCTGAATATAACCCTGAAATCTAAATTCCACTGGTCCCCAAGGGCCATGATGAAATGGCAAAGGAGAGGCGCTCCAAGCCTCAGGACAGGTATTACTCCAGCCCCAGAATTCAATCGCTCACAAATGCCTACCGGCAAAACTATTCAAGGTCTCATGAAATTAGAAAGCTAACAAAATGAGAAGTGCAAGGACCCGAGGCAGCATATGAGCAAGAGTAAAACCAGTGGAACCAGCATAAACCCCACAAGGCCAGCACTGACTCACAATGATTCGCAAACGTAGGCTGCCACCTCTTAGTGCACTGGGAAATCATTTCAGTGGGTCACAACCGGCATTTTAAAATGAAAATAATAAAATAAAATAATAAAATACATCACAAGGAGTATTATCTCTCATGTTTGCATTAACCTATGTGTGTGCATTGGGTCATCATGTAAAATTATTATTAAATTATGGGTCACAATTTTTTAAAAAATTGTAAATATCCACCTATACCAAAAAGGAACATATTTCACCTGAATAATTAAACCAAGAGTGGACATTTATACCAAAGAGGTGGTGTGGCCGTGTGGCCCAGAGCATGGGTCTGCTGCCAAACTGACCGCAGTGACTCTGGGTAAACTGTTTAACTTCTCTAAGCCTGAGTAATTCCTATCGCAGAGATAATATTCCCACCTCATGCTGTAACAATATAACAACATGTACGCAAAGTTCCTGGCATAGTGCCTGGTGTGAGAAAGCGCTCTAGTCTTTATTATCACTGCTTACTAGTAAATGTAGGTCTGATGTGTTTCTTCTCCATTATTTCAACACAAGAGAGGTTAAGATCATTCACATGTGAGCAAAGGACTGCGGCTACTACATAAGTAAAAACGGAGGAACTTGTCTAATTCTGGAAGAATCCATTTGAAGTCAAGAGCTTGCTGGCACAAAAGGGAAAGACGGAAGGAAGAGCAGTGTACTCTGGGAAACGCCACAAACTCAGCCAGGAAAGGGAGCAGAGGTCAAGGGAGGCACAAATTGGCTTTTCCCACCAGGACACCTGGAAACTCTTCCTCCAGCTCTTCTGCTCGCTGCCCCCAGCGGTTCTGGCTCCGGCCCATAAAAGTATGGAGGGCCTTCACCTTCACTGTGCCCTGCTTCCTAGTCTCATTCAAACTGTAAGGAACCACATGCTGGATTCTTAAGAACCAATTATTAATTAGAAGCTCTAGACTGCTGGACAGCACTTATTAAATCCAGCATGGAAAGGGGATATGGATAATCACTACATTTGCTCTTCCAACCGGTCGTGATGAAACCTGCTCAAGTTATCCTGGACGGGGGTGTCACCTCTGGAAACGGGGCTCAGTGTGCTGGCATCTCATCAATAGCAGGAAACTCCTAGTGCTGGCTGGGAAACTCAGTTTCTATTAGGCTAAACACAGCCTGGTGGCCATTGTCAAGAAAATTGGAGTTGCTCAGGCATGGCAGCAGTTACTGATGTTATTTGTTTGGAAGCCTTGTGATTTAGTGAATCACTAGCAATTGTTAAGCAAGTAATTAAACTATAAAGCCCAGACCTGTGATTTTCAGTCTTTTCAAAGCAATAATCATCAAAATTCCAAGTACCATCTAACTGATTCCCTTCTAAACATGTTGGCAACATTTATGTTGATGTCATTCATCCAGTTGTATGGTTTAAGAAAACTAGATTATGGCCTTTACAGAAATTTAATGCTGCTCAACCACTTTGCTAAATATGAGAGGTTAAAAGGTAACCCTCAAAAAAATTATGTAATGGCAAGTGGACACAAAAGGACTTGGGTTTAATCATGTATATGGCTATCTTAGGTTTAATAACGAAAGTCCTATTTTTAGGAATGAAATACTAAAATAACCAGACTATTGTTCGTCTAACCTTTTCCAAACATAAGAATGCATTATATAAATTTTGCCATTCCTTTAAGTGTCCTTAAAATTACTAGCAATTTAGTCTATGATTCATATACCACACTAACTGCGTGCAAATTTTTACTCTGCATCTCAATTATACCTTAATATTATGGGGGCTGAAATACATTAAATAAATCATATTTCACGGACTCCTGGTAAAGTAATAATACTTGTGTGCATTTCAGAAGAAATTGACTGCATTATAAATGTATTCATAATGTCATTACCTGCCTTTCCACACTGACTTAAACACTAGGCAGCAGTGCCTACTTGCGAAAGCTTCTAGCACATCTTAGGCTTATTCTGCGGCTGGCAATTAGCTGTGTTAGTTAATAGAATCCAAAATTTACAAATAGCAACTCACCCAATATATAAATCAGCTCCTAAAGTTAGTGAACACTGTTACTGATTAAGACTGAACATGATGAATATGTGGCTGGTATTTCTGCACTGTGCTACATAAAGAGACTGACTGCTCTTTCATTTGTCAAAGGACATCATCTTTTTGAAGTACCTTACTACTGTAAGGTGCTTTACTTATAAACATACTGCCATTAAAAAAATTATTTCATTAAAAATATGTATTACTTCCAAACAACACCAGTGGTGTAATAAAATGACAGGAATAAAAAAACTCCTAGCAAATACCTTTAGCAACTAAAGAAAATTTGTAATATATTGGAGACCTGCCAAACACAGCTATTTTCTTTCTTATCATTAAATATTACATAATTGTAATTAAAAAAATTTTTTTTTGATTTTTTGAGAGATGAAGAGAGAGGAAAAGAGAAACATTGACACGAGAGAGAATCATCTTGCATGCTCCCTACCAGGAATAGAGCCTGCAACCTGGGCATGTGCCCTAACTGGGAACTGAGCCGGCAACCTTTTAGTGCACTGGATAATGCCCAACTAACTGAACCACACAGGCCAGGGCCATAATTGTATTTTTTGTTAAATATCCCTTCCTAACAACTTACACAGTATCTGCATGTACATTATCTATATATATAAAACCCTAATATGCAAATAGACCGAACAGTGAAACAACCGAACAACCAGTTGCTATGATGTGCGCTGACCACCAGGGGGCGCGCGCAGAACATGGAGGGTGTCAGCTGCGGCGGAATGGTGGAGCAGGTGAGTGGGGGCGCCAGACCATGCTGGGGCGCCGGTCGCTGTCATTAAGGCAAGCCTCTTGTGGTTACTAAAAATTTTTTGCTCCCGTGCGGTTCTGCCCAGCGCTTGTACCTGCAGCCGGCGCCAGCACCGGCACTGATCACTCAGCGCCATCAGCAGGTGCAAGCAGGGCCAGTGGCATCAGCGTGTGGGAGGGGCGGCAGCGGGAGCGGGGCTGCCGGCAGACAGGGTACCAGGAGCTACGGCGGGAGGGGCCAGGCAGGGCAGGGAGGATGAACTGAGACCCGCCCCTGTGCCCATAGCAGCCTCACGGCCCACAGTTCCTTTCAAGGCTCCTAGACTCATATAATGTTCTTGATCATTCTGTGAAGTAGATAATGTGGCTAATTAATAATTTCCATTTGATGAAAATACTAAATAAAGCTCCTGGGGGTTAAATGACTTGTCCAAAGATATAAAGCTAAGAGCAAGGATTCACACACTCCTTTTCTGATTCTGATGGAAACAATTTGAGCAACTCATAAAGAAATGACAAATATACACAGCGTATAATTTATAAATGGGCTGTTCTAAAAGGTCATTTGGAACTTGGTGTTGAGAAATCAATGTACTGATCAGTCTAGACAAGTTCTTATCTAATCCATAATATAGTTGAACTCTAGTACCATAAAAACTGCGTAATCCTAAATAACTTAACCACTCTGGAGAACACCATCTCTAAGCAAGCATGCATGTTGACTGGAAGCAGGAATGCCATAAAGCTGTCCCCACAGGCCAGAGTGACCAGGCTTCCAAACTGTGTTCTCACACATTGTCTCCAACGAGGCCCCTCTGCAGATGGAAAGCTTAAATTCCTGAGCCCTGGGGAGAAGAGAGCAGTAGGGTCCCAAAGAGGAGCTAGAACTGTGAGAACTACAGCCACTGTTGCCCTGCGGGTGTGAGAGGAGTGGGGGTATGAGTGTGAGTGTGTGTGTTGGGGGAGCTGAGGGAAGCTGGGTAGACACCACCACTGCTCCCCCTGGGTGTGGAGTGTGCCAGTGTGAGTGTGTACTAGTATGAGTGTGTACCACTGGGAGATCCAGAAAACAGGGCAGAATCCACTCTGCATCTCTCACAAAGGAAACCGAGTATTTGCTAATGTGGCAGAGAATACAATAACCAAACACACCAGCCCTTAATGAGATGAGTCTTGACAAAAAGATGGCTTCAACATGGCTTTAAATAATAAGAACTATTCAGCCACTGAAATATTGAGTTCTTTGAATAAACAGGGACATTTAGAGAAGAGGAATGAAGAGGTTGTATTTAAGCATCAAAGTCAAGAGCGTGGAGGAAAAAACCTTGAAATCGCCTAATAAATTAGAAAAAGAAAGCCTGAAAGACATATAGGAAAAATGAGTGTGTGGTATTCCCATTTATATGAATTGTCATCATAATTTTTCTATGATTCAAAGTGATTAATTCAAACTCTTTCCCCAGAGCCCATCAGGTAATAAACAGTCCCTATGGTCACATTCTCTTTTGAGGAAAACTATTAAACACACAGCTGCATAAATGTATCACACTGAAAACTGCCTCCTCTAAGGAGCTAGCTATCTACAAGGTGTGAGTGATAGGAGGCAAAAACGTAATACATTTGTCACTCCCATTAGCAATATTAGTGCTAATGAGAGAGTACATGAACGAGAACATACACCTCTTAATTTCAATGTGTTACAAATAAAGACTAGATTAGTCACAGCTACTCAGATTAAATTTTAGCACTTAACACTGAACTACTACACGAGGCAATGCTTATAGTGGCTTTGCAGCACAATTTCAGCTATTTAATTACGGTTTTCAAACCATTTAACACCTCTCGGCACACTGAAGCTAGATGTATATGTATGTATGTAGATGGTTCAATATTTGGGGTGTAATTCAATTAGCTGGCGTCCCTGGGAAATAAAGTACATTTTTTATCTAACCCAGGCTTATCCCTTCATGCATCCTAAATCCCTGATTACATTGGTGGCCCTGTGTAAAGGAAACCTTTCCCCAGGGTATTTCATTTCCCTGTATCCTTACAGGCAAATGGACGGAAAGGCGTGAAGTGATTCTGCGTTTTCAGTTTTATGGATGAACCGAGACCACCGTGGGCATATTCACCACTGAGGTACTGTAATACAGTTCCCACTTTTATATTTGGCCTCGTCCTTCAGTGCCAGGCTGCTGCTAGCAGTCATTTCCCCCTGATTACTGTGACAGCTTACAGTCACAGACCCCATTATTTACGTCCTTCAAAGAGTTTGTTGCATCTTCCATGGACTGTCTGGGACAGAGGGAGAATAAACAAATTTGTTAAGAAATACATTAAGTGGCTGTCATCTCTTCCACCACAACCTCCTTATCTCCTATCTCTCTATCCTCCCTCAACAACCTACAACCTTCCACCTTTACCAATCATTTGCCCACTTCCTGGTGATGTTGGGTTCCCTATGTGTCTAGAGACACCAAAAATTAGAAACTCATTACTGTTCTTTTTAATTACACCATCTCCCCTGCTTTTCCAACTTTGATCAGACAGGGCAGGAATCTGGTCAGGGAGGCAAGAGATGCTTATAAAAAGAACAGGACAAGGTGGGAGATGGTCAAGAACAGCTCTGGGCCCTGACCGGTTTGGCTCAGTGGATAGAGCGTCAGCCTGCGGACTGAAGAGTCCCAGGTTCAATTCCGGCCCAGGGCATGTACCTCGGTTGCGGGCACATCCCCAATAGGGGCTGTGCAGGAGGCAGCTGATCGATGTTTCTCTCTCATCGATGTTTCTAACTCTCTATCCCTCTCCCTTCCTCTCTGTAAAAAAATCAATAAAAAAAAAAAAAAAAGAATAGCTCTGGGCTTCCCATGTCCACTTGTGAAATTTTTGTGTAGACCTGCCAATCCTTGTTAATACTGCCAAAAATAAGTATAGGAATAGTTAACTATAGGAATTTAATGAGTATAGAAATCACAGTTTACAAAGCACTTTCACATATCTCTTTGAATTCTCAAAATAGCCCTCTAAAGTACCTATGCTCATTTGAACGATGAGAAAATAGATTCTGAAAGACTGAATCGTGGCCAAAACAATGTGTTTGAAGAGTAGGAGGACTAGGGAGCAAATCACCCCAAGTCATGTGATTTCCTGAAGTGGCTTCTCTGGATCCCTGTAACAACTCTAGGCCTGCATTTGTTGACTAGGGTGTACAGATCTTTCTAGAAGAGAGAAGGTGGGCAGTAGCACAAGGCTATTACATTCGTCAGAAGTCATCCTTAAAGCGACTAGTTGATCATCCTAGATACAGATGAGAACAAGGGTTGAAATAAATTATTTATGATGTGTAACAGTTTAATGGAGTATAAAATAGATTCCTCTTTTCACAGTTAGTAAAAGTTGTGGGGTTCTGGCTGTTGTAGCTTGTATCCTGCTCATCCAGATTTTTGACAGAAGCATCAATTTTCTAAATTGTTCTCTAACTACAAGTTAAGAAAGAAAGAAAATTACTCACAGTGTTAATAACTGCAATTCTCGGAAGATACTAAGAATCCACTATAATTTCACATCATCGAGTCCCATGGCTTTATACATCCAAAGAATTTTCAGACACTTTCTCCTGTGTGTTTCTGATATTAAAAGAGGGTATCTATATGAAATACACTGAAGAGCTAAAAATGGTACAATGGGATCTAGACTGGTGTTGTAGGCTTGAAAATGCTAAATAACAACATCCCTAAAACATGGAGAGAAAAATATATGACACAAATGTCCAATGAAAAGATAAACATTTTCATTATGACATAATCTTTTTCATAATGAAAACAGGAAAAGTTAGCTCAACAAATTCTTGAGCTATGGGTGAACATAAATAATTAACAAACTAGTGTTATTTATTAATAGCAAAATCCACAATATATGTGTTGTCCACCACTAGGCATTTGATTGGCTGCAAGGGCACAAACACCCAACCATGCAAAAATAATAGTTTGGTAGCAAATAGAGAGAAGGTACTCAAGCAAACAATGAGAAAAGAAAGAATAAGGAATAAGCATAAATAGATCCTTTACAGAATAAACTACCTACTATCTAAAGTAATATTCAAAGCACAAAAATTCCTATTTACACATACATTCCTAATACTGCATAAAGGTATTTTAATGCACAAAGAATAACAAAGGGGCTTGACTATTAAATGAAGAGACTAATGTTCACTGTGATAAATCATATCAATAAAAAAATTTTGAAAATTAATAGTCATGACTGGGAAATTGCCTTGACAAATATTTTATTGAAGTGTATATCTACAATAATTTTACAAGTGTGGTATTGGTTCAAGAATTGATTAATATAGCCCTGGTTGGTGTGGTTTAGTGGTTAGAGTGTTGACCCATGCACCAAAGGGTCATGGGTTTGATTAGCAGTCAAGGGCACATACCTGGGTTACAGATTCGAAGTTTCCCTCTTTCTCTCTCTCTTGCCCTCCCTTCCTCCCTTGCACTCTCTCTAAAAAATTAATGTAAAAAATATCCTCTGGTGAAGATTAACAAACAAAAAAGAATTGGTAAATACATCTAAGAGAACAGAATTCAAAGATCAAAAACAGCTTTAAATTTGCATTAGAACTTGGTGTAAAATAACCAAGATACTTCTAAGGAGAATAAATAAATAATTTTAAAAACTGATAATGATAAAACCTAGGTGTGATACAATATGTCAAATAAATATAACTGAGTAAAAATTTACACGCACACACATCTATCTTTCTACACACACACACACACACACACACACACACACACACACTTACATCAATGGGGTTGGCAAGCACTAAAATGAATTCCTATTCCCTATTAAAAGTTAAAATACTCTATATGTGATTAAATGACTCCACACTTCTTCACTTCAAGAGTGATATATAAGAAGCAAGAGAAGGGAAAAGGCAAAAGAGCTCGCTGGAAATATAACATTAATATGAAGAACAGGCAATCACTTATATAATACCAATTTAAGCAAACTCAACAAATAAAATTTAGTTTTAAAAGAACTTTTAACAAGAAATATTAAGCTACTTTAGGTAAATATTGAAGATCAACTAAATGTACTTGGCACACAAAAGGTGCTCATAGATTTTCTGAATTAAGTTTGAAACAATAGCACAATCTACATCAAGAAACACCACTTAGCAATTATACTAATAAACACTGCTGATTCTATGAAGCATGTCTTCAGAGGGCATATTCACAAAGGCCATATAAACATTTTTATGGAAAATAATAAACAAAACCATCTGTAGCCACACACTGTCCAAACATCTATTTAATAATTATAAACTGGATAAAAACTAGACATATTATTATATCCGACATTAAAAAATAATGCTGATGATTATTATATTTGGTCTTGATAAGATATCCTCATTAAACCATAGGGGAATAATTTAACTAAAAACTTTAGTGATTTGGTGAAAATAAAAGCCTGGCACAGAGTAGGCACTAATAAATACTTGTTGAGAAAATCAGTTGTTTTAAACTACAGGAATAGCGGGTGTGACTGCGCTTCACAGATGTTGCATTTTTTACAAATTGAAGATAAGACCCTCCACAGCAAAAATATTATGACTTGCTTTATTGCTGGAGTTACTCTATTGTGGTGGTATGGAACTGACCCCTAATACCTCCACAGTCTCCCTGCACAAGGCCTGGAGCGCCATTCTTCTTGTGACCTTGCTCAGTTTACCTGAGAGGGTTAAGGCTCAGTTGAAATTGAACTCTCATGTCACTTGGCACTTCACTCAATTGGGAATGGCAAATGTTAAGTCTTTTATTGTCACAGGTCACTGAGAGTTAACTCCAAGAATTTCTACCCAAAAATTATTTGTCTCCTATTCAAACATAAATATACAGAGTAAAAATTGGTATATATCAATCAGACTGAGTTCCATGAAATAGGATTCTATTTTAATGCAAAGTTAGGTTTCTATCACTGAACTTATAGCCTGTTACATTCATCAAATGAATAAATGAATGAGTGAACATTATGTGTTTAGATAAGGTCTTTAATATGAAATATCTAAATTTTATTATTTATTTTATTGTGTTTTTTAATGTTCAAATACAAAGTAACTTTTACGCCATCCTGAAGCTTTTGCCAAGTCCCTAACTTTTATCAGTATTTTTATTGTTCCAAAGAGTATGTGCGTCAGCATTTTTTTTTTTTTTTGCCAAACAAGCATAAACTTTTACTCATTCTCAAGAACCAGTGAGACGATTCTGTCAAAACACTGGATTATCTAATGAAGGCTGTTGCTATTTTAAAATAAATGATTTTTAAAACAAATAGACTAAAGGATACCCTAATAAAATAACTTTCTTATATGTACAGCTAATCACAACTAAAGGCTTAAATTTATTATGTGTTATCAAAGTTGAAGGCATAACTTCATTAATCAAAAATTACATAAAATAAACCATGTAACACAATCAAAACAAAAGGTTTATCTCAGTATTTAAGTATACTGATTTGTCTTTTTGTATCAATTTCTTTTTCTTCCTAATAAAGAAAACTCAATCACATCTTTTTAAAAATATATTTACTGATTTGAGAGAAACATCGATTTGTTGTTCCATTGATTGATGCATTCATTGGTTGCTTCTTCTGCATGCCTTGACTAGAGATCAAATTTGTAACTTTAGTGTATTGGGATGACGCTCTAACTGAGGTACGTGGCCAGGGCCAGAAAAATTCAATCACATCTTGACTTTCTTTTAAAACTGTGTACAAGAAGTTTGGGGAAAGAAAACAAAAACTTGATGGCAAGTGAGAATGAAAAATAACAAAGTTTCTAAATTATAGTCTAAAAATATGAAATGCCATTCAAATGCAAAAGAAATACAGAAATGAAAACCACAAATTTTTAAAGTTTAAATATCATTAAATTTCACAATTAACAGATAAAGACTCAAATGTTTAGTGTAATTGCTGAACAACTCAATTTATTTTTGAAAGTTATACTTTTCAAGCAATATAAGTTGACAGTGCACAAAAAATACCACTTATTTGATATTATAATATCAGTGCATTGATAATAGATATACTTGACAATTATGCTTAAAATAAGCATAAAAACCTTGCCACCGGTTTTCAAAAGTCAAACATCAAGTTAAAAAAAATCTATCAGGTAGCCAATTTTATAATGAAACATTCAGTATGGTTTGATTTACTCCTATGTGTCAGTTTCATTACTATATTACAACTACGATATAAAAATATCAGTAAAAACTCCAAAATAACTATCATCATAAAATAAAAGTATGAACATAATCCCACAAGTAGACATAGCCACTGGGAAAAAGAGGTAGGAGGCAAACACAAAAATAAGTGAATAAATAATCAAATTTTATAATGTTTTATCAAATAATGAGACTAGTTAACACATTCTATTGGAATAAAAATTTGAGATTGCCTATTTTGGAACTTCCAAAAACTCAGGAAAATTGGTCTCATTACTTTATAGTTATTCCTTGTATCCAAATGAAAAATGTTATTCAAGTTTCATCACTCAACAGCATTGACTCCAAATGACTTCTTGCTGTTGCCAAAAATCAAATCTATTCTTAACCGATGAAGATTTATTACCTTGGAGGATATTAAAAGAAATGTGCTTTTTACAGCAATTCTTGAAAGAAAGAAAAGAGGAAAGAGGGAGGAAAAGAGGGGAAGGGAGAAACAGACATTAGAGAGAGACTTTGAAAAACGATAGTTCTAGAAGAAAAAATATCACAGTTTCCACAGGAGACTCCTTTAGAAGGAAGAACTCAAAATATGTGATTTTGTTTTATGTTTACACAATTCTCATTAAATTTAGTCACACTTCTGCAGGCAAAAATGGGTTAATAGCAGAGACTCTTTGGTGTTCATATGACCAATAATGATCCCAAATTCAAGGAGGAAAATCAGCCACTAAAGTTCAAATAACGTATGTGTCTACTCAACATAATATATACATGAAGATTTTTTTCCCTCCATTACACAACTGACAATTGATTTTCTCACAGCTAAAACTTTAAAATAGCAAAACAGATTTTGAAGACATTTTCTGTAATTAAAAATGGCTGCTTAGATGCTGAGAGAGAATTTCTCAAGGATAATATTGCTTTTCACTTTTCTCTTCAAAGATTCAAATGAAAGAGAAATGTGTTGAATCAAGTAATTAGAATTCCATTTGGTCCATCACCCCTTTTCAAAATGTATTTAAAGAGTCTAGATTTTACTGACAACTTTTTAATCACCACAATAGCCAGGAAAATAACAGTACTTGGTGTTTTCAAATGAATATATATAATCAAACAGTCAATATGTGTCAGAAGTAAACCCATGCTTTTATGCTCAATTAATATTTGCCAAAGGAGGAAGAACAAACAATGGGATAAAGATAGTCTATTCAATAAATGGTGCTGGGAAAATCAGACAGATACATGCAAAAAAAAAACAAAACCAGAAACTAGATGGCCTTTTTATACCATAAAAAAGAATAAACCAAAATGGATTAAAAACTTAAATGTTAGACTCAAAACCATGAATATGCTAAAAGAAAACATAGGCAATAAAATCTGAGACATTTCTCATAGCAATAATTTTTCTGACATATCTCCTCAGCAAGAAAACAAAAAAAATTAAACAAATGGGACTATATCAAACTAATACTTTCTTGCACAGCAAAGGAAACCATCAACAAAATGAAAAGAGAACCTACTGAATGGGAGAAGATATTTGACAATGACACATCAGACAAGGATTGATATCCAAAATTTATAAAGAAATTATACAACTCAACATCAAAGAACAATCCAATTAAAAAAATGGGCAGTGGACCTGAATAGACACTTCTCCAAAGAGACATACAGATGGCCAATAGACATAAAGTGTTAAACATCACTAATCATCAGAGAAGTGCAAATTAAAACCACAATGAGATATCACCTCACATCTGTCAGAACGGCCATCAAAAAGAGAACCCTGGTGTACTGTTGGTGGGAATACAGACTATGGAAAGCAGTACGGAGTTTCCTCAAAAAATTAAAAATAGAATTACCATTTGACCCAGCAATCCCACTTCTGGGAATATATCCTAAGAAACCTGAAACACCAATCAGAAAGAATATATGCATCCTTATGTTCACAGCAGCATTATTTACAATAGCCAAGATCTGCAAACAGCCCGCATGCCCATCAGTAGATAAGTGGATAAAAAAGACGTGGTACATTTACACAATGAAATACTATGGGGCTGTAAAAAAGAAGGAACTCTTGCCCTTTGTGACAGCATGAATGGACCTGGAGAGTATTACGCTAAGTGAAATAAGCCAGTCAGAGAAAGACAAATATCACATAATCTCACTCATATGTGGAATCTAATGAACAAAATAAACTGAGGAACAGAGACTGACAAACCTCAGAGGGGAGAGGGCAGAGGGGCTGGAAGCGATTTACCAAAGAATATATATGCATAGATGCATAGCCCATGACACAATAATGTGGCAAAGGCCTGGGAAGGAGGAGGGGGCAAAGTGGGGAGTAAACGGGGGCCATCTGTAACAGTGTCAACAATAAAAAAACAAAAACACAATGAGATACCACTTCACATCTGTCTGATAGTGCTGGGAGGATGTGGAGAAAAGGGAACCCTGGTGCACTGTTGGTGGGAATGCAGACTGGTGCAGCTACTGTGGAAAGCAGTATGGAGTTTCCTCAAAAATTAAAAATGGAACTGCCTTAGGATCCAGCGATCCCACTTCTGGAAATATATCTGAAGAAACCCAAAACACTAATTCAAAAGAATATATGCACCCCTAGGTTCACTGCAGTATTATTTATAAGTGCCTATCGGACAACATAATGACAACTGTCAGAGGGGAGGGTAGTTATGGAAGCTAGGTGAAAAAGGTGGATTAAGAAAAAACAAACAAAACAAAAACAGAAGAAAACAAAAAACTCAAAGACACATAAAAGTATGGTAATTACTAGAGGGGGCAAACTTTTTGACTCGAGGGCCACAATGGGTTCTTAAACTGGACCGGAGGGCCGGAACAAAAGCATGGATGGAGTGTTTGTGTGAACTAATATGATGGTGTATTATGGAATTGTACACCTAAAGCCTATATAATTTTATTAACCAATGTCGCTCCAATAAATTCAATTTAAAAAATTTTAAAGAGGTCTCACCTGCCTGACTACAGAAGAAAGAGAACTTATGCTTGTTCCTCCCCCACCAAGAACTGTAATTTCTAAGCTTTGAACCAGGAGTAGCTAAGATGCCAGCCTGTAAGTGAGATCTGGCCTTCGACTTAGTTTCATGAGTCCACAGCACAGGCATCAGTGCGCGGTCTCATTTACCATCACAGCTGCACAAGGAAAATTCAGTGACAGTGTTCTTGGACTTGGGAATGTAAATCCTAAGCGAGGCACTCGGTCTGAGATACAGATGGCATTCCCCACTATCTAGTGAGTTAAGAGTGTCACTAATATGAGAGAAGAATTTCAAGAAGGTCTTTGCTTCTGATCTAAATGCCATTTCCTTAACAAGTTCTGGAAGTAGCTATCTTTATCCGTTTTTAAAGACTAGATATTTTTCGAATCCTGCCTTGGAAAAGATTTTGGAATTTTTTGTTATTCCCTTTCCCGCTTTCTTTTCTTTCTTCCTCTACATGTTAACACATCATAATAAAGAATGACAGCATGTTTACCATCTATTAAAAAAACTCAATATGATTTCAATCGCAGAGGAGTTGTCAAGCAATGTTAAATATCTAAACCAGGGGTGGGCAAACTTTTTGACTCGAGGGCCACAATGGGTTCTTAAACTGGACCGGAGGGCCGGAACAAAAGCATGGATGGAGTGTTTGTGTGAACTAATATAAATTCAAAGTAAACATCATTACATAAAAGGGTACGGGTTTTTTTTTTTTTTTTTTAGTTTTATCCATTTCAAACGGGCCGTATCCAGCCCGCGGGCCGTAGTTTGCCCACGGCTGGACTAGTCCCTCCCGCTCTCAGGCCTCACTTTCCTCACCTGTGAAACCTTCAGGGTTTGGGAGGCAATGGTTCTGGGCCCAGGCTTAAGTTAAGTCACATAGGTCATCTCAACGCAGTGTAACAGGAGCTCTGAAGGAGGGTGCCCACAGGTGACAAACAGCTCACCTGTCTGGGGCAGCAGGGAAGGCTTCCTGGAAGAGGTGACCATTGGGATCCAGCCTCCCAACCTTCCACTCAACAGATGCCTTTCATGCCCTGTGCCAGGCCTGGTGCTGGATTCTAGGGATTGGAGGTGAATAGGCCACAGATCCTGCCCTTGAGGGGCCCACATTCCAGGAGGACACACAGGGAAACAAATGTAGAGTGACCAGGCCAAAGTGGAGGTGTGAATGGGTCTGGGGAGGTGTGAATGGGCCTGGGAGATATGAATTGGTCTGGGGAGGTATGAATGGGTCTGGGAGGTGTGAATGGGTCTGGTGTGGTTATCTGTAAAACACAGGGGCTGCCCTGGACACCTATTCATGTTCCTTCCAACTCTGCACATCCACGGATTTACCTCGAGCTACTGCAAATGCTGTCAGGATGCTCACCATCAGGAAGACACTGATTCATCCTCAGCCTTGCTCACAGCCGTTCCCACCAGTCTGAGGCACCTCAGTCAGAATGCAAGCCTCCTGCCAAGCTGACTGCACGGGGCCCCACACTGCTCCCCGGACACAAGTGGCTGCACACGGAGAGGCTCAGTGATCCCCGCACATCACAGGCCGCAAGGCATGGCAAGATGTCCTTGAAGGTGTGCTCAGAAGCCCGGAAGAGGGGCGGGCTGCCTCAGGTGCTGGGTGTGCGAAAGGGAGGGTCACAACCAGCAGAAGTTGCAAGGTTGACACAGTTAAGGGTTTAAGAGGCGCACTCAGCCCCACACAGACCCTTTCACAGGGGTCGCCTAAGACCATCGGAAAATACATATATAATTACATATTGTTTTTGTGATTAATCACTATGCTTTAATTATGTTCAATTTGTAACAATGAAAATACATCCTGCATATCAGATATTTACATTATGATTCATAACAGTAGCAAAATTACAATTATGAAGTAGCAACGAAAATAATTTTATGGTTGGGGGTCACCACAACATGAGGAACTGTATTAAAGGGTCGCAGCATTAGGAAGGTTGAGAACCACTGTTCTAGAGGATGACAGAATAGTTAAAACAACATTTGATTTTTTTTAAAGATTAAAAAAAACAAGTCAAAAGCCCTGGCCCCTCTAATCGTCAGCTGTATAAACTTAACCATGCTGGCTTTCCTCCTGGAAGTTCACAATTTGAATCAGGAGTAGCTAAGTTGCCAGCTACTCCTAATATGGGGTAATATGTGGTCCTACCTACTCCACAGTGCTATTGTAGACATAAAATATGAAAAAAAAACCACACATAATAAGTAGATCTAAATAAAGAAGATCCTTTACAAATATAAGGAACTATTATCAAGTAGCTATGTATACACACTCAAGTATACTTTGGCTTTCATGTTTAAAAAGTAAAGAAAGTCACTTATTTTTTTAATATATGTCATTGTAAATACATTCATATTTAAAAGTCTAATAAAGATTTCTTCTCACCTGCTGTTGACATTTCTCCCTCACAACTAAATAAACAAGCCTAATATTTACCCATGTTATACAAAAATGACATGTACCCAATAAAACATTTTTCATCTTATAGCCTGAGAATAACATCGATTCCATGATTGATCATAAAACAGTGTGAAAGACAGTCAGCCAATGGACAGTGCAAGCACAGAGCAGTAGAAGGCCTGTGGTGAGGTCAGGGGTGCTAAGAAACCCTACAATTTTTTAAATTAAAATTGTTACTGAATAATATGTTTTTTAATGAACTACTTTAGAATGCCCAAAAAAATAATTCCCAGATAGTACATTAAATGCTGTCAATTGTGTTGTGCTCTATAGTGTGTTGCTATGTGGTATCTCAATTTTATCAAAATTATATCTGAGAGAATGAAAACCATTTGTCTACATTTAAAATTCCTCATTTCTACAACTCAATATTTTTCCTGATGCATTTTAAATGCCCTAGTAGAAATTATTTTGAAAAGAAACCATTAAAGGTATGCTAATGACTCTGAATTGTGACAGATGCTGTGGAAACAGGCCTGTTGGCTGAGGCACAGCCCCATTAACTATCCATCATAAAGTGCTCTGAACTTGCTCATTTATTACTGCTGCTTTGCTCCAGGGGGAGAGAAACAGCAAGAGTTCCTCTATTTCGGGCAAAAAATCATAAGCCACTCACTTATTCTAATGTCATGATCCCCACTGTTTATCTGCATGATAATTAGGAAAATCAGAAGTAGTAAGATATTGTTTTACCAATGTGATTGGAATTAAACCACTGAAAAGGCCAACGAGAAATTTCCATGTGCTCAAGGGCTGGTGGGTCTCCAACACTTAACACAACTGAAAGCAGACCAAGTCCTAAATTTCCTAGTGATAAATCAAGGGGTGGAAATCCTAGCCTCAGAGAGGTACAGGGGGAAGAAGAGAATCGTTTGGAAAGAGGCAATGGAAACACACCATTACTCCAAGATTCTTCTGTCTCAGCCTGTCTAGGGTGCTTGTTGATCATCCATTTTGAGGAGAAACACTGATCCAGACACTGCAGGAACTGAGCAATACAGCGCTGCATTTTCACAAAGTGAGTGCACACATTAGCCCACTGGGTCCCACTGAGAGGGCGATCCACAAGATGCCACAGTGATTTTGGAAAAGAGGAAATTGAAACTCAGATAATGGGAAGTGACTGGCTGCATCTCACAAGCTGGTGAGTTGATGAGCCCAGAAGTCAGGTTTCTGAGGCTGGAGCTTTTCTCAGACCAAATAAGAATGAAGTGGCAGTAAGAGGGCGAAGAACAGGAGGAAGGAAGGTGGGGATAGCTTCTTTAAATCCTAACAAAAATATGAAGAATATGACTGGTATATGACATGTTTAGTACAGACTTTATAATCGCACTAGAGGCCCAGTGCATGAAATTGATGCACAGGTAGGGTCCCTAGGCCTAGCCGATGATCAGGGCTGATCTGCAGG
>NW_005353690.1:134470-138299 GCF_000412655.1 Myotis brandtii | reverse complement strand
GCCCCCCGCCACCGCTGCCGCCGGTCGCCTCCCTCTGTGGAGCAACCAGCAGGGCAATCGGGGTGGTGGTGGTGGTGGGGGGGACCCACTGGCACCTGCCTTGGCTGGTCTGGGGCCTGTGGGCTAGGGGCATCTCCTGCGTTGAGCGCCTGCCCCCTGGTGGTCAGTGCACATCATGGCAACCGGTTATTCTACTGGTCATTCTGCCTTTTGGTCAATTTGCATATTAGGCTTTTCTTATATTGGATAATGTGGTAGAAGTTTGAAAATCAACACAGGCACTGAGCCCTTTGCACACTGAGAAACAGCTTGCTAGGCTCACCTCAAAGTCGTCACACCACAGACAGGGCTCCCAGCACCAGTAAGAGAAGGATGCCTCACTTCTCTCATGCATCAGCCATGCACAATGAGAGTTCAGAGGATCACGTTTTTAAAAAACAAAAAAACTTGCCCAGGTCCCACCCTGTAAGCCTGAGTCCACTGGGGCATGAGGACTCTGGTGACCAGCCAGACTTGGGAACCTCCACCCTAGAATCACAGCTTTTCTGTTTCTACCTGTACCCACAGTTGACAGAGAAAAAGAGGCTGGGGCGAAATTCAGAGCTTTAAAATCAGCTACAGATTTTACAAGAGCAAGTGAAGGACAAGAAAGTGTAGCCAAGGATTAAACAATAAACAATCCTGTCCAGGAAGGTAATATCAAGCCTAAGGGATTTTTAACTACAGAAAGGAAAGCACTCAAGGCAGCCCTAAATGGATAGATGGGAAACTCACTTTCATAGGAAATACAATAAACTTGTGCCTTATAGACTTTGCTGAGCATAAGTGTCTGACAAAAAGTGTTATAATACTCTAGGCTCAAAAGTTTGTAATAACAATTTGCCATTGAAGTCTAAAACCAAATGCTCATTACTCACAAAAAGATTCCAAGTGGCCACCTTTGCAACAGGAGTTGACCTCCAGGCACTAAAGAATAATGATAACAGGGGAGGTGATGGTAAAATATTGCACCTTTAAAAAGACCTTTGAAGTATTCAAAAGAGGTCTCTTATAGCCTTCTATAAAGTAGAAGTCAATGTATCTATTATTTACTTAATTTAGAGCCATGTGGTAATAAACTCAACATTATATTCAGTACCTACCTTCATTATACCAACTGGACAGTGAAAAGGACTATTTAAATGGCAAGTGCTTCATTCAAAGGTCAAAGCCCATGAACTAATGTCAAGTAGATGCTTCATCAAGAAAATCTGTCAGAAACACCTAGTCTATAAAAGAACTTTATAGAGTCCTCTACCCACTTTTTAACAGCCTTGCTAAGTGATTATAACCTTCTCAAGTGCTTTGAGTTTAATATATTGCCAGGTGTTCAAGTTTAATGAAGATACCGACCAACTGCCACATGTAGGAACAGGGCCCTGCCACCTGCCTGCCTCACCCCCAGCTAGGGTCCTACGCCCCCTTAGATGGTTGCACCCAGGAACATCATCCATGGTCATGCTCCACCTTACAGAAGAGACCTGATATTGGTTGGCCACAGCAGCCCAGAATGGGCCCAAATGGCCATTGCCCCAAGAACTAGACTACTGGACAACCCAGGAGTCCCCTCAGCTGACTCTCCCTGGCCCCAACTTTGCCTATTCAGACTGATTTTCTCATAGCTATCCTGGAGGTTCCAGCAGGCCTGCTCGACTTCTGAGAAGCATTGTGGACAGCCTAAATTTCATTTCAGTGGGCATTGTTTGGCTCCTACTGAGTGTGAATCCCTGTGTGGAAACGAAAACAGAAACGGCATGGTTCTTTTCTGCCTCTCCTAACCCTACCATGCATTTTACATTCTAAAACGGGAGATGAACACAAACTTGACCAGACCTACTTCACTCAAACAGGGAATAAAGGTCACAACTAGGGTGACCATATATCCTGGCTTCCCTGGAACGTCCCAGTTTATGTGCTGCCCTGATATAATTAATTAATAGTGCCTCCTTCCACTTTCCCTGTTTGGATGATAAATTATAGCATCGCCATAGTTGTAATAGACTTAGGAACAAGGGGTTTGAGAAATATGGAAAGGTTGTGATAGCTTCTGAATTAGAAAATCAGGATGGCTTTACGAAAGAGGTATTTATGCTGTGCTTTGAAATAAAAAGCAAAATTTAAATGAGGAGGCTGAAGGAGGTAGGAGAAAAAGCAGAGGAGAACATCCAGGCAGAGGGATCCGCATGAGGAGGTAAAAGAAATCAGGGGCACCTCCTGAGGCACTGACCAGCCTAACTACCGTATTTTGTAAATGGCACTCTATATTATGGCTACCCTTCCGTATGTGTGCATGCAAATGACATGCACACATATACAAAGCACACACACACACACAATAAGGAAAAGTGGCTACCCTTCCGTATGTGTGCATGCAAATGACATGCGTACATCTACAACACACACACACACACACACACACACACACACACGATGAGGAAAAAGCAAGAATAAAAAGTTCACTCTGGCTAAATCAGTAGGGATTGGTTATAATAGACAAGTTATGTTTTAAATTATAAGAGCTTTATTAGAATCCCACGTTAGTACAATCAAATGTCATTAAAATAATGCAATGGGGTCTATGAATGATCATTGTTCGGTGGCCATATTTCTGCCTGTTTATTTCAAGGTAAGAACAGAGAAAGCCAGGGACATTTACCTACTACCTCAGCTGTCATAGCAGTGGCCTGGCAGATAACTGACAAATGGCATGGGCCTTTCCCCTAGCATCTGAGAGAGATTATGGCATAAGGCCCCAGTTTCACTGTCTGTTATGACACTAATCTTTGCTCAGCTGCTTCAGTCTCTTATGGGAGGAGGTAGGTAAATGGTAGAAAAGGCCCCTGAGAAAACTGTGACATACAAAGGAACACCGAGGATAAGTATACCTCCACATAGCTCCATTGAAGAGTATTCTATCCCAAATGCCCTCTGTGTGTCTGGCTTACACAGAAGGGAGCTGCCCCAGCCTCAGTGGGGCTTCTAACCCCAAGCCAGCTCAAACTTGTAGAAAGAGCCCTGGCCTTCGTGTTCTCTGGCCTGCACTCCCTGGAGCCTATCTGATAATCACCACTGAAAGATGAAAAACATCCCAGACAGAGAAGCTAGAGATTTAGGTGCTAATCCTCCGTCTGCTGTCACTTTATCCCTGAGTCCTGGGACACTTCCTTCACAAATAGGAGGAGGAGGTGAGGTAGGGTGATCTCTACAGTCCCTTCAGATTCTGCAGCCCTAGCAGCAGGTTCCGGGCAAAGCGGTGACGTGGACCGTGGCACAATGGCTTGGTGTAGCTCCCATCCGGGGGCATGCCCTCCGGAGCACATCCTTCTCAACTCCCTTTCTTCAATGCAGTTTTAAAGAAGAGAGGCTGCTTGGCACATGGCACAGGGGTTGTTACTGGGAACCGCATCAGGCCACCTGTCAAAAGGCTCCAGGTAAGGAATTAATTACTTTGGTGAAATTAGTACTGCACATTTAGAAGCCTCATTTGTCAACAGCCTCAGAGGTTTGGAGAGACAAGCCAACTAAAAGGCAAATTATCACTTTAAAATAAGAATTACATCTGCCAAGACGACCAGGCATATGGGACCTCCAGCCAAGACAGGCCCTTTCTGCAGGCCGTCTGTGTGGAAACCATAGGGTTGGTTGATCAGCTTTATGACTGGGAAGGGTGCTGGCATGAGCTGCAGGAGCCTGCTATAAGCATCTCCGCGAGAGGCAGGCACCCACCAGAACCAGACAATTGCTAGACCAGGGCCGGGCTGGGGAAGGCACCAGCGTTCTTATCTTTTGA
>NW_005353690.1:128989-134252 GCF_000412655.1 Myotis brandtii | reverse complement strand
TTCGAAAACAGTAATTAATTAATGAGTGATGGTGCCTATTTATTTTTTACTATATATGATAAATTAATGCCTATTCAATTAAGAGAATCAGGTAAACATGGTGAAGTATTTTAAAAAAGAATATATTTTTTAAAATCCTATACCAAGCTTTCTGTTTGTTCAGATATTAGAGAGCATGCTGATTTTTATTCTATTAAACATCACATTGTAAATATGTCCCAGGACATTAACAATCATTAAAACTTTCCTTTAAAGACTGAAAAAGATGGGCACATTCTTTGTGCAGATACGTCAATATATTCCATCAGCGACAGGCAATATAGTCCATCATCTGCAGTCACTTGGAGCATGTTTTGAACTGTATCGTATGACAACTGTTTATTTCTCCCTTATTCCCAAGCTACTGAAAAGGAGACGGCATACTGCAATCTACAAGCACAGAAAAGACCTCCCAAAGCAAAAGTGCCCTGTCTAGTGAGAACCTTAGGCCTTATAAAATCTCCACACGAATAGGGGGCAATCTGCCAGACGGAGTCCTCGTCGTGTAAGTAGGAGAGGAGAAGGTGGGCTCTTCCTCCCCAAATATTAAGCAGCATCCTTTTTGCCCAGACAACAGATATGTGATCTTGCCAATCAAACCCTCAGCACTTTCCCCCCCTTAATTCTATCTGGAAAGAGAGGGGGAAATAAGAATTTCCAGCCAAACTTAGACAAGGGTGAATCCATGTTAAATCAGTGAAAATTATATTTCAGGAGAGGCATAACCTGGCAGAAACATCATGATTCCACCTACATGCAGGATGATCCCTGAGTCCCCAAACC
This sequence comes from Myotis brandtii, assembly GCF_000412655.1. Taxonomy (NCBI): domain Eukaryota; kingdom Metazoa; phylum Chordata; class Mammalia; order Chiroptera; family Vespertilionidae; genus Myotis; species Myotis brandtii. The sequence continues at coordinate 133,430 of NW_005353690.1, read as the reverse complement.
AGTTTATGCTCATATCCCAGAACCTTTTCCAGGCTCCTGCAATGCATACACTACAGATCTGGACAAATACCTCCCATTATTGCCTTGAAGCAAACTGTGGACACCGTAAGAATATACCTTAATACCCAGCTGCCTGCTTGTGCCTTGCCTTCATTGATGAGGGGACAGAAATGTCTTCTGTACAGCTTCTCTAGGATGAGACATTAACAGAAATGCATGGATGGATTTACAACTGGCATGGATCAATTTCTAGTTACTTTACAATTATTGATTAGGGAACTCAAACAGGCTTTGCTACTTACCAGGCAAAAAACTTAATCTTCCCACCCATAAATCTTGAGAAAAAGCCAGAAAAACATGAAAACTGGAAAAAGAGCATGCCAAGACAAGAGTATGATCAACTCAAAGCTGAGAATCAAGTAACAAACATATCTGCAGACGTGAACTTGAGAAACCTGCAGTCCTGGCACAGCACCCCCACCCGCAGCAGCCACCTAGGCTGCGATTGGAATCAACGGGAGGCTTTTCCACTTCAAGCAAAAGATTTCTGTCAGGGTGAACATATTTTAATCCACTGCATGCATTGGTACCATGTCATTTACAAGGACAAAACCTGACTATTTCAAAGTCTGCTTTTGTTGTGTCACTCTACAGGCCTGATGCACATGTTCCCAAGGCTCACCAAAAAAAAAAAAAAAAAAAAAAAAAAAAAAAATCGAAGAGAAAAGAGTGGGCGGGGGGAAGCAATATTGTAATGTACATGCAGAGCACATGTATAGCCATAGATATACTTTGGAAATGGTGATCTAAAGAGGGGGGGTACCCAGTTAAAATATGCTGTATTCTAAAGGAGGTTATTATTTAGAACTTGTTCTTTTGGATGACTTCAGGGTTGGAACTTGGCTCATTTCTTTATAATATACTGAGTTCCTCAAGAAGCTTTCAAAAAGTTTGAAGTACTCAATACATTTTGTCATCACCATGACAAGGAATGATGGGAACAATGTAAAGATTCCACTGCCCATGTGCTGCAAGCTTACCATGAGGCCAGAGAGAGGGGGGAGGGTTAAGAAAGAAAAATTATGAACATCAGGAGTGATATCAGAGGAACAGCGGCATGAACGATCCCCTTGGTCTCTTCCCTTGAAGATTCAACAATTTGAACAGCTATAATTCAACAAAGGATCCCCTGATCAATGCACAAACACATTTGAGAGATCTGTGCATTGAAACATCTAAAGGTGGGCAAGTGAGAGTGAACCGAGAAGGTGAGAGGGAGAAGAACTCAAAGGAACTACGGATACAGCCCTGCAGCTGGGAGCTCACTGCAGGATTCAGCTCAGAGAGGGGAAGAATAGGGTTGTGGCCCTTCAGCCAGAAGTAGCACAGAGATTGAGTGAGCACTCCTGCAGGAGTAGGCAGTAGGAGCTGCGGCTGAGCCAATGACCCAGGCAAGGACAGAAGTGCAGCCACGGTTATCTGATAATCAGCATTCCAGACAGAGAAACTAAGCCATCAAGCCTGGTTGCTTTCCCTTAACTTCCCAGACCTTGCCTCCCTTACTCACCCCCTTCAGGTAGGGTTGCAGAGCACATTATCTGCAAACCCGATAACTGGTACTACTTTTTCCCTGAGCAAAAGGTATACTCTGTGACTAATCCCAGGTCGGGTGGAGGCACAGAACGGACACCGCGGAGGTCTGCTGGTCACCACTGCTGGAAGGGCACAGCAACAAAGGAGGCAGCCAGGTTCCCCCAGCTCACCCCACCACCAGGCATTGGGACTACATTTCTGGAGACGTCTGGCTGCAGAAGACAACACTGGGATTTCACAAAATTGGAGCCCTTTCAGCTACTGCATTTCCTTATGGAGTTGGGGTGTTGGTCCCTGGTATCAGAACAACTGGATCCTAGGAGCAGCGCTCACCTACCCAGGGAGCATAGGCCATTTTCCACTACCCTGCAGAGACTGAAAAGCCAGAGAAGTGCAAGAGAGCAAAAACAAAACGAAACAAAACACTTTGTGATTCAAGACCACCTACTGGAAAACAACAGAAAGACTTCTTATTAATCTGCTAGAAAAGTGCCATTCATATATAGATGCCTAGACAGAGAAGGAATCCATCAAATACCATGAATAACCAAGATGATGAGGCAGCTCAGAAAGAAAATGAAAAATCTACAGAAAATAAACTTAAAGATATGGAAATATGTATTTTAAATGACAGAGAAATCAAGATTGCAGTTCTGAAAAAATTCAACAAGATACAAGAAAACACAGATAAATAGTTTAATAAACTCTGAAACCAAATCAATGACCAAAATGAGTACTTTACCAAAAAGACTGAAGCTTTAAAAAAGAACCAAAGAGAAAATCTGTATATAAAGAACTCAATAAAAGAGATCAAGAATAAACTAGCAAGCACAGGAAATATGGCTGACCAGATAAAGGAAAAAATTAGTGATATTGAAGACAGAAATCTAGAAATGATGCTGAGGAAAGAAGAGACTTGAGGGGGGGGAGGGGGAACAACTCTACAAGAACTATCTAACTCCATCAGAAGGAGCAATCTTATATAAAAATGCTGTAATATGCAAATTGACCCTCACTCCATCACACCGTCACAAGATGGCTGTGCCCACAGCGGAGGCAGGGTTCCTGTAACACAAGATGGCTGTGCCCACAGCGGAGGCAGGGTTCTCATAATGAGTGATCAGCAGGGACCTGAGGCTATGTGGCACCAGGCCAGGGCGGGGGATCTGAGACTGTGCCTCCCACCCTGTAGGGCTTGACGGGGCTGGGGTCGGCTGGGTTTGGGTCTCGCGCAATTTTGAGGTGCACGTGGGTGGGCAGGGACTTGACTCTGGGTCCCACAGCATTCCCCAGACTCTGACAGGAGGGAGATTTTCATGTACATTTTACTAATTTTCTTTCATCTCTGACACTTCTATTATAGAGAAAGGGCAAATAGCAATATTAAAATATTTCCTCTAATTAATTCCCTTTTAATGTGCATGAATTTCATGCACTGGGCCACTAGTATAAGAATAATAGGCATACCAGAGATGGAGCAGGCAACGAAAAGCCTATTCAAACAAACAGTTGACAAAAATTTCCCAAACCCATGAAAGAGCAAGATCCCCGAATCCAAGAAGCAAACAGAACACCAAATTACCTCAATCCAAAAAGGCCTTTTCCTAGGCAAATTATATTAAAACTGTTGAAAATTAAAGAAAGAATTCTCAAGGCAGCCAGGAAAAAGAGGGAAGTAACTTATAAAGGAAAGCCCATTAGGTTAACATCAGACTTCTCAGCAGAAACTCTACAAGCCAGAAGAGAGCAGAACCAAGTATTCAAACTACTGAAAAAAAGAAATTACTAGCCAGCCAAGAATAATCTATCCAGAAAAGTTATCCTTTAGATATGAAGGAAGAATAAAGACTTTTCCAGACATACAAAAGCTGAGAGGTTTTATCATCAGAAGACCTCTATTGCAGGAAATACTGAAGGGGGGTATTCTACCTAAAACAAAGAATAGAAGTTCACAAATCTATGAGTAAGATCACCAACAATCTTACAGCCATAAACAGGAATAATTTGTGACAACAAAAACATAAAAGGGGAGGGAAAGGAATAAAGGTCTGAATTTGCAAAGGAAGGTGGTGATCAGATGCATTCAAAAGAAGAAAAAGAAACTACTATATGAAACTTCCTTTTACATACTCCTAATAGTAACCACACACAAACAAAACCCAAAACTAAGACACCCAACTTAAAAAAAAAAAAGAGGAAAGAAGTATGGCATGTCACCAAAGAAAAAAACACAAAGGAAAAGAACGAACAGAGGCACAGAGCTACCAGAAAACAAAGAATAAAATGGCTATAGGAAATCCTCACATATCAATAATTACTCTAAATATAAATGGACTGAATTCACCAATAAAAAGGCAAAGAGTAGCAGATTGGATCAAAAAAAATAAAAACCCAACCATATACTGCCTTTAGGAGACACATCTAAGCTGCAAAGACAAAGACAAACTCTAAGTGAAAGGGTGAAAAATGATTCTCCAAGCAGAAGAACTGAAAGCTTTTCCTCTAAAATCAGGAACAAGACAAGGACGTCCATGCTCACCACTCTTATTCACCATACTACTGGGAGTCCTAGCCAGAGCAATCCATCAAGAGAAAGACACAAAAGGCATCCAAATTAGAAATGAAGAAGTAAAATGTCCATTTTTGTAAATGACATGATTCTTTACATAAAAAACCCTAAAATTTCCACCAAAAAATTGATTGGAAAGGACAACCAACCAAATGGGAGAAGATATTTGCAAACAACAGTTCCAATAAGGGGTTAATATCCAAAATATATAAAGAAGCCCGGCTGGCATGGCTCAGTGGCGTATCAACCTCCTATGAACCAGGAGGTCACAGTTCGATT